>NC_056741.1:1782736200-1782868700 GCF_019279795.1 Protopterus annectens | reverse complement strand
ATTTCCTTCATACCATGGGGAGACATAGTGATCTCAGGCACACTAATTGTAAACCTGTGTGGCCAGGTCTGTGTGCCCAGTTCTTTTACCCCTGAGTATGTACATCACATGTTGTGACTGATGTGCTACTTACCAGTTTGTTTAAAGTTTATGGTGTGTCCGAGGTTCGTTTAATACATTAAACAAGTGGTTTAAAACACTCGGTGTGTACTGTGAATTTCCCAAAGCTGCTTGCTTATTTTACGTTGTTTGGTCAAGTTCGTTTTTAACTTTACCTACTTACCAGGTGCATAGATGTTAGTGATGGAAATAATACTACAAATATATTTGCATGGAGTTTATGCCAACAGGCATTTATTCATCAATACCCTCTTGTAGGCCTTTGACATAACCTACAGACTCCAGTACTCACAGTTTGCAGGCATCAGCCAACATTGTTAGTCACAGACATTCAGTATTTGCTTGTATCATAGTTAAATGGATTCCAAGCAGTAAAGGATCCAGGACTGAGCCCGCTGACCACTGCTGCTTACAGATCAGCTATTGGAGGCAGATGGCCCTATGCTGAGTATGCGTGCCATCAATGGGCCATTACGTGACCCTGCCATCAATGGGCCATTACGTGACCCCTACAACGATAGTGCCATGGATGCCTAAGTGGGCACTTTTAAATGATGCCTGGGTGAGGAATATACAGACAGCTTGGCTCAGTCCAGGTGGTTGCATGCCCTGATGTCCTCTCACCCAGGTCATTGGTGACTGCTTCTGAAATGTCTATCATGTTTAACAGCCATGATCCCCCTGTCACACATCCAAACTATGTACAGTCAACTGTGTGCAGATCACATATTTGTGTGCTGATCAGCTCCATGATGACTGCCCCTATGGCCATACAAATATGGATACTCAGGCAAAGAGGTCTATAGTAATAGTAGTCAGTGCATAGACATCTGTGCAAGGGTATAACAGTTACCATTGTCCAGTCAGCTGGGGTGCAGCCAGTGGTTTCAGTATGATTGTAAGGTGATCCCAATGGTGTTAGTAATTCATGACAGATCCCATGTAGGATGCAGCCTGGGATATTAGCATGTCCAGTAGATGCTGTGCATCCTCCATAGAGAGGCCATTTATGACCTGCTCCACAGATATGGAAGTTATGGGACAGGGTGTAGGAATGCCATGAGTCACATGGTGGGGCAGGGGAGTGAAGTTGATGCAGAGCATGTGGGACTATAGGTTAGCTATGAGCACAGACCAATTCGGTGTGGCCTCATTATGTATGAGATCACAGACAATCTGGACCTGCCCTTTAAGGTTACACATGTAACTACACCATGTGTTGTGGTTCTGCTTTGTGCCGGCGGCTACTGTTGTCTCTTATTGTGTCTACACAATATCACAGCAACACTATGTGCTTGTTTTCGCTGAGGAGATTGTGCTTCCATCTGGGGGGGGGGCAACCTCACCACAGCTATCACACAGCAATGTCCACCTGTTATTGTACAGACTGATAATGACAGTTCTCCACCAGGCAGGCTTGCTGTGCCATGAGGAGCTTGCATTCCTCCTGTCAGGTATAGCCAAGTTCATGCAGTTGTAATGCTGCTGGCATAATGCATGGGTGTAGAGCTCTGCATACTTGCCTGTCCCATCAGATGGGGAAGATGCAGTCAAGCTATGTAAACCATCCAACAGGAGGTAATAAATGGCTTTGTTGAAATATATGTAAGTATTGTCTTCAAGAGAGGATTAGTGCTGTTAGTTTTTGTGACACCTCTGCACTGGTGCAGTAATCAAGGAGCCTCAATCCTCACCACTAACACCAGTGAGGGTCATGCACATTGGGAGGATGGCAAGTACACACACACACATAGTAAAGTACAATTTTCCCATAAGAGCACACACAGATCACAGTCAGTCTGGGCCTGGTTTTTCCCTCTCTCTCTCTCCAGATCCCCAATAAGACTCCCCATTGGCACAGCTACAGGGTTAAAATCTCAGCTGAGTGGTCCAGCCAAAACTTCTAGTTCAACCAGTGCTTCGTGTCCCTGCCCAAGAAGATGAAACACACACACACACACTTTGAGATTTGATTTATATACAAATACACAGACACTCCTGGGGAAGGCTGGCACAGGTTTACTAGCTATGCTCCCTTTTGCCCAGACTATACGGTATTACCAGCTGCCACCAGCCACCAACCACCCTTTAGCAGCTACTATAAGGCCCTTCCTAAAGGGTGACCAATTCTACTGTGTAATGTTATTGTTATCCAAATGGTAAGCATGTCCAAGACTTTAAGGCTATTTAAGAATGTCCTGTACAGTGTTATAAAATACATATGCAAGTACTCTAAGAGCCTAAATATCTCTAAACAAACCAGCCACAAATAAAACATTTAAATATATTTAATACTAACTAATAAAAAAACAAGACAATACTTAATAACTCAACACAGTGACAACAGAGTTCAGAATAAAAGGAAATATTTTAAAACACTGCAGGACAGTCTCACATAAATTCAGAAAACATCTAAACTAATCTTGCTATATTCATATCTATCTCTAAGAGAAATCAAATCTAGTAGTTACTATTAGCAAGGCAAATGCAAGTGCTGAATGGATGTTTCTAGGTCCAAAGACAAATACAAAATGCAAAGACTCACTTCTCTGAGATGGGTCTTAAATTACTACCAAACATTTCTGCTGGATTATCTCAGATTACATCATTCTTGTCACCTCTGCCTTTAGTTCCCACGCTAACAGGAACTTAACATATAACATCTCTGTGTTAAAAATACTTATCTCTTAGAAGTTATGCATAAAATTAGAAGTCGTAAAATTGTTAAACACTTTTACCTCAAAAACCTGTGCTTATTTATGTTTTCAGACAATAGAAAGAATTTCTAGCTGCAGACATTGTTCCCAAGCTGCGACAAACACTATCGTAACAATTCAACTTATTTTCTTAGACCTTTGCTCTTTTTCAGTAGGATGCACTGTGGCTACATTTTTGAAGCTCATAACATACAGTTTACTTACATTTGTAAGACAAGCATACAAATCATATTACTATTAACAAATGACATAGAATTATTTACAAAATCCTTCACAATCCCCCCCCCCTGAGAACTCAAACTAGTTTTTCAAGTGAACCTTAAGAAATATTGCTTGAGAGGGTTGAGCCCATCTGGGAATACCTTACCGCATTCCCTGTCTTGAGAGCCCATCTGCATTGGCATTGCTAACCCCATTGCGGTGCTGCACTGTCACATCATATGCTTGCAACCCTAGGCTTCACCTTACACCTTAGTAACTTGGCATTTTGCTGGCTGTCTCAATGTAGCCATGTTAAGGGATTGTGGTCTGTAACTACAGTGAATGTCCTTTCATATAGCTAAAGTTGAGGTTTCTGCACTTCCCACACTATGGCTAGACATTCCTTTTCTACAGCTGCATAGGATTCCTTCCTGGGTTGGAGCCTACAACTGAGATAAACCACTGGGTGCTCTTCTCCCTCTGAAGAAATCTGGCTATGTACAGCCCCCACCCCATGGTTTGAAGCATCCACCTGCACAACAAATTATTTTCTGTAATCTGGACTGGCTAACACAGGGGGCCCTCTCAAAGCTCCTTTAAGCTTCTGGAATGCCTGCTCACATGCTGGGGTCCACACTACCTTATCTGTCCTGTTTTTCTATGTCAGGTCTGTGAGGGGAGCAGCTATGGTGCTATAACTGGGGAAGAACTTTCTGTAGTATTCTGCTGTCCCTACAAATGCCCTCACCTGCTTTTTTGGTAACAGGTGCAGGTCATGCTTGAATGGCTTCCACTTTGGCAGGTTCTGGCCTGATCTTACCATTCCCCACTCTAGGTCTTAGGTAGGAGACCTCTGCCATACCCACCTGACATTTACTGGGCTTAATGGTCAACCCTGCCCAGCACCTCTCTGACATGCTGAAGGTGCTTTTGCCAGGAATGGCTATATATGGCAATATTATCTAGGTAAGCAAGGGCAAAGTCTCAGCTAGGATATGATCTACCAGCCTCTCAAAAGTCGCTGGGGCATTTTTCATCCCAAAGGGCATCTTTGTGAACTCATACAAGCCAAAAGAAGTCACAAAGGCTGACCTCTCTCTAGCACTGGGAGTCAAGAGCCCCTGTCAGTAACCCTTTGTAAGATCAATGGTGGTAAGATACTTAGCCCCACCCAGCTGCTCTAGGGCTTCAACTGTCCTAGCCATGGGGTAAGCCTCTGACTCTGTGTGACTATTTAATTTCCTGTAGTCCACACAGAACCAGGTGTTGTCATCCTTCTTTGGTACTAGCACCACTCGGGAGGCCCAGGGACTACTGGACTCTTGAATTACTCCTCCTCCCTCAGAGTCTGTTTGTCTCTCTCAGGCAACCTATAAGGGGCATGCCTAATAGGCCTTTTGTCCTGTATCCACATGGTGTTGCACCAGGTGGGTGCACCTTGGTTTCCCACAGAACATGTCCCCAAACTCTTGTAACACTGCTCAGATTTCTCGCACCTGGGTATGGGATAGCTGCTGAGACATTGTTACCCCTTCCACTGAGGTGTCAGTCCAAGCCTCATTGAGGAGATCAATCACTAGATCTCCCTCAGACTCATCCTGCAATCCACTGTAAATACTCAGCAGAAGGGCCTTCCTATCATGGTAAGGTTACCATGTTTGCATGGTACAATTTGTGCTGCTGCCTCCCGCCTAGCATTTCTACCATGTAGTTAACATCACTGACCTTCCTTATCACCTTGTAGGGTCCCTCCCAAGCTGCCTGCTGCTTGTTGTGTCTGATAAGAATGAGCACTATTACCTGCTGCCCTACAGCATACTCTCTAGCTCGAGCATTCCTGTCATACCAGACCTTTTTTGGCTGTTTGGCTTCTGCCAGGTTCCCCTGGGCCAAGCCCATGAGTTCCCTGAGACTTGTCTTGAGGTTTAGGACATGTACCACAACAGACTCCTTTTGGAATTTACACTCACCCTCCCACTCATCTCAAATTAAATCTAGAGGTTCTCTCACTCTATGCCCATACAACACAAGCTCAAAGGGTGAATAACCTGTGGATTCCTGGTGAACCTCTCTGTAAGCAAACAGATGGGGCAGATATTTGTCCCAGTTCCTCTTAAGCTGGTCTGTAAATGCCTGTAGCATCACCTTGAGTGTAGAGTTTAACCCATCAACAATTAGTCTGAGGATGGTAGGGGGTGGTCTTCAGGTGCTTTAGCCTACAGTACTTCCACAGACAAGCCAGCAGGCCTGACATGAAATTGGCACCTCTGTCAGTCAGTATTTCTGTTGGAAAACCTACCCTGCTGAAAATCTCTAACAAAGCATTTGCTACCTTTTCTGTCTCAATGGAGGACAGAGACACTGCCTCAGGGTATCTGGTAGCATAATCTACTACTGCTAGGATATACTTTTTCCCTGTGGACTTGGGGTACTCAGAGGAACCACAATATCCATAGCTACCCTCTGAAATGGCTTCTCAATCACAGGCTAAGGCATCAAAAGAGCTTTCAGCTTGTCTCCTGCATTGCCCACCTTTTGGCACTGTCCACAGGTCCAGTAGTACAGTTACATCTCTGGAAATCCCAGGCCAATAAAAGTTTGGCATAATACGTCTTTTCGCATGTTTTATCCCTATATGACCTGCAAAGGGAATATTGTGGGCTATGGCTAAAATGGTCTACTTTAGATCACCGAAAATGTAACATCTCGAGCGCTCATATAAGCGAATATGCAGGTATTCAAAATCACTATTGTGAGGGGCTGCTCACCCCACCCCGCTAAATATATATTCCAACTCCAAGATTGCACTACAGTGAGGAAAGGGCAAATATCCTGATCTCCACTGCACTACTATTTAAAAAAATGATTATCGAATATCTGCATTTTCGCTCATGTGAGCGTTCGAGATTTTAAGTTTTTGGTGATCTAAAGTAGACCTGGCTAGAAGTGAAAAATGGTAGGCTCTGGGCACTACCAACTGCTATATTCTTTCACCTTCTAGCCCTCCCTCAGGGGTCCACTCTCTGTACAGTAACCCTTTGCCTCATTATACAGATTCCCCTTTCCCTTGAGAATCAGGTGCTTCACTAGCTACCTCTCTCAGGCCTTGTAATGTAGGGTCTGAGAGCTGAGCCTATCTCAACTCTCTCTTTGTAAGCCTTCTCAGCTCCCTTTCCATAGGAAGTTTGGGTATCCTCTGACAGCGGTGCCTCACTGTCAGCCTGGATACTACTACTCACCTCTGCCCTTGCAGTCATTCTATCTAAGGGAACATCAGTACCCACAAGCAGCTGTGGCTCACCTTTAGTCTCACTGCTACAGGGTAGCTCCCTCCCTAAAGTAAGCACCTCACCAGTCCTGGCTGCAACTGCATGGTCTGTCTGGGTCTCACCATGCTACCAAGACCCTCATGCTGGTCTCCAAGCCTGACTGCATGAACACATGGTACTGCATTATCAAAATCACTCCCTATCAGGACATCTGCATGGATATCCTCAAATACAACTACTTGCTGGCTTCCTTTTCCACCCTCTCAGTCAAGGTGAACCCTAGTCAAAGTTATTTGGATGGGGTCCCTCCTAAAGCTCTGACTGGAGTAGACTGCCCAAGCAAGTAGTGCTCCTCTGTAACCATTATAGGCTTTACAATGGTTAGGTCAGAGGCTGCCTCTCTCTTAACAATGGCCTCTTTCCCATTCACAAAAATGGGATATAATCTCTTGTGGTAGTTTGGTGCCCTTGTTGTCTCAAGGCAACCTATTGTTGGCATTTCGTCATTCCCACTTACTGGCTCTCCCACCTTTTGTTCCCCACCTTGCCCCCATGGACATCTATATGCTACATGGCCCCATTGGTTGCATTTAAAACATTTAACCCTAGGTCTTAGACATGTACCTGGACTAGTGGCTTCCACCTGCTACTGACAGACTCTGTTGGGGTAGTCTGAGCTTAGACCCATGAGCAGTACAGGGTGTCCCTTGCCTGTGCAGTGATGCCCTGCTTGATAGGTATAGGTTTCCACTCTTCCACAACCCATCTACAGTAAGGCATTGTCTATCAGCTAATCAGATTCTCATGTCCTCAGGCAAAGTGCTAAGGGCTTGTTCCCTCACCAAAAGTTCTGCCAGCCCTTCAAATGTGGTGACCTGGGTGCGTGGCCAAGATGGGCACAGAGTAGCAGCAGAATTCAATAGCTCCACTAAAGAAAACTCTTCTACACTGGAATTTTATCTTATATCTACAAATTTGGAACTTTTTTTGTCTAGACATATAATACTCATCATTATCAACAATATCTAAACAAAATAAAATGAAGGCAGATTTTCCAGTCAAACATATACTTGGGAAACTACTTCTCATCTGAAGAAAAAATCAACATGAGTTTTACAAAGAACAGCAGTCAAAAATCCAGTCTCAAAAGAGAACTTCAAACTTTGATAACAAACATCCAGGATCTAACTACAAAGACTGATAAAACTGATAACAAAATACACAACTTCAAAGAAAAAAAATACTAAACAAATGGATTTACTTCATGAGTACTTAAAGCAACAAAAAATTCAAATAACTGGTATAGAAGAAACATTAAATGATATGGATGACAGAATAATAGAAAATGAAAGTAATGTAGAGTTATTACTTAAGCAAAACACCATGCTACAAAATAAACTTGATGACCTTGAAAACAGGTTTTGTCAAAACAACTTAAGGATTTTTGGATTACCTGAGAATATAGAGGGAAATAACATGACAAGTTTTCTTACTTCCTGGCTACCAAAATGTCTAGATCTTGCAGAAGCTATGTCATTTGGCATATAAAGGGCTCACCAGTCTCTGCTATTAATTCCATCAATAAAAAACAGCCTAGATCTGTCACTGTCAAATTCCTTTCTTCATCTGACAAAGAATTAGTTCTAAAAATTCCAAGAACCAAGTCTCCAATAAAATTCAATTACACAATAATATGTTTTGACAATGACTATTCAACCATGGTAATAGCCAAAATCCCAAAAAAACAAAGCTCCTTTTCTTTACGCCTACCCGTAAATCCATGCCTTTAGATTTCTCTGTTATTTATAACAATGGCACCCTCATATCCCCTGATTCTACCACCAAACTCCTCGGAATAACTATAGACAATTACCTCAGCTTTGATAACCATATTAATAACACTATAAAAACAGTCAAGAGAAAAATGGGCTCCCTATACAGGATCAAATATTTTCTCACTCCAGCAGCCAGAACTACTATTGCCCACTCTCATCTAATCTCAACACTCCTCTATAACCTCACCAATTTACACCAACCTATCCAAGAAGAATCTTTTTAAACTAACTACATCTTAGAATAACATTGCCAGATTTGCTACTGGTAATCACTTTAGAACTCATTACTGTCAGAATATAGAACAACTAGGATGGCTTGAACTGCAAAATCAGCTTTATTTTTACCAACTTACCATTGCTCATAAGATCCTCAACCAGCCTAACAACACTCCTATACTCTCAAACCTCATTATTCCATATAAAAATCTTAATACCTTATGCTCTAACAAACTTCTTCTTAGTATTAGTAAAGCTAACAACATAGTAGGAAGCTCTATTTTCTCAAACACAACTGGGAAATACTGGAATATTCTACCTAGTGATCTTACTTCACTTCCTTCCCAACCCCACTTCAAACAAAAACTCAAAATATACCTTAGAACACACTGGCTCTGCCCTTGCACTAACCCTCTACCTCTGTGACTAAATTTCTCCTAACTCCTCTCTAACTTTAATTTAATGCTCTTTACTGCAAACTTTTCAAGAATAACAAACCCGCATGCAGTTATGATCCACCTCACATAGATATCTTGTTCAGTATGTTATAAATACTTTTATGCAACCATTCTCAGGAATTGTAAACCTGAAAGTGTAATCTACCTCATGTGAATATCTTGTTCCATATTATTTTAAATATTGTTTTGCAATATACTGTAAAATGTTTTGTATCTTCTGCTATGTTAACTTACAAACACTGTTTTGGATTTGTAACCTTATACATATTGGTATAATGGATCTGTCTTGGAACTTTTCTCCCAGGGCCTCTACTGAAAATGGACATATATCCAGTTGGACTAGCCAGGTCAACAAATGTAAAATAAATAAAAAGGAAAATATTCTTACCTCTGATAAAAATACTGAAGAAAGCACAAGTGAAGACTCACCTATTGTTTCCTGCAAAGCTGAAGATTTCCATCCCAGAAGGACCAAAGGTATTTGAGGATTTAGACTCTGCACTGATTTTTGGTAAAGTCATAAGATCCTAGAAATAATAGAAGAAATGGAATGGGCAACCCCTTCTCTTAAAATAATGGCATCTAACTTGATGTGGAAAAGTTCAGAGAAACAAAGACTAAAAAAAAAATGAACTAGAGCATATGTATTTTTACATCTTGTTACACCTGTGGAGATTATGTTATTAAGTAAGCCTTTTACTGTTGTGCTTTCTCTGCAAGGTAAGCTTTTCTTATCGTCATAAAATTGAAATATTTGTACAGCTACGTATGTCTCACAAGACTAGCTTAATTATTATAAATGTAGTTAATACCCTCTCCTCTATAACTGTAATGGCAACAAGCAAACATTCATAAATATTACATACTATAATAAAACAGTAATATTGGCATGGCATAACCTATCCCTTAAGTATAGACACTCCATAAATAAATAATGATTACCCAGCTCCTGCCCTGGCTGCTGAGTGTTTCCTGGTCCCAGAGGAATTGTTTGTATTTCTCTGTACCTCCTATCCTGCTCTACAGGATCTACCTAGTCTGTAAAAGACCCCTTTCATTCAATTCCAGCCATCCCAGCGCCTGGCCAAAGATTGCTGCTGCCCAGTGACTGGATTTTTTTTCTTCCCTGCTCCTACGGACTAAGAAAGTATGCTATACCCAAGTCCTACTTCTGTTTAACCTACATTGTATCTAGTATAAATTATAAACTGTTTCTGCATAAGTTATTCCTGTAGTAAGTATAGATAGTTATTTAAGCCTCTGTGCCGGGACTCTAGCAGCCATACTCCTCGCTATTGGTGATCCTACTGCCATATCTCCATACCCTTGGGACCCATTATCTTTTGCACCCCTACCTGCCACTTCTATCACAGTTTTTTTCCTTTATTCTACTCTCTGCCCACTAGGTGGCACTCTAAGCTTGCTTTAGGCAAATAATCCTTACCCCACTTTCCATAGCGTTTTTCTTATCTGGATCTTCTCTCAGGTTTTTCCCCTTGCCTAGCTGTGAATCTTTGTGCATAGTTCTGCTGCTCCTATCCCTCTCTTATCACACCATCTAGCTCCATTATACCTCTCATAGTTTTATTTTAGTCCCTTTTGCCTCTAACCTGCTGTACCTAACTCTACTTACCTCTGGCCGCCTTCTCTGTACCTGGAACCCACTACTCTTTGATTGTCTCTCTGCAGAATCTTCATCTACCTGCTGTAGCCCACTCCATTCACCCTGCGTGCTCACTCTGCTCCCCTACCCTACCCCCAATTCTCACCCACCCCCAGTACTGTTAATTTTATAACTGCATAACTACACCCCCTGCTCCTCAACTACCTATCACAACCTACTTCCAATTAACACCCCCTATTTCCACCCATCCCATTACTGCTAGCTTTATACCTGCATAACCATACCCCCTGCTCCTTAACTACCTATCACAACCTACTTCCATTTAACACCCCCTATTTCCTACAAGAATAATTCCTAACCAATACTCAATAACCTTACACCCCCCCCATACCTAACCTTACTATTACCTGCTGTACTTATCAACTTAACCTACCTTCCTCTTACATTTATAACCTCTATAACACTCTTTTGCTTCAATCCTCCTACAACTCTCTCTTCCACCTTCTTCCATCTCTAATTTCTCTAGTTATTCCAACTACACTTAATTTACTCTTATATTCCTAATTTCTGTAACAACTCATACTAAACTTCACCTCTACACTCACCACCACCTGCTACTCCCTTTTCCTCCTTCTGCTACCTCTATTATTACCTGTTACTTTACACCTTACACTCCTACACAATACTAGGCACCTTCTTTCACCTCACACCACCCTTACCCATTCAACCCGATGGCCTCTAAATACAACTCTACTTACACATACCTCCTACTCCTTCCCAGCATTCTAGCTGCCCTTACTCTAACATTCTCACTAACCTTCTTTGAACATTATTCTCTACTAAAACACCACCACCACTACCAACAAACCATAACATTCTCACATATAAATGCCTTAAAATACATTAACATAACCTCTACATCTAGCTATACCCTTCCAAAGTACCACAGATCTACCCATATCACTTACCTCCTTGACAACCCCCCCCCCATACAACTACTTCAAATTCATAAAACTAATACAAAAACCCCTACAACATCATCTCTGAGATGGTGATATCCATCCCAACCCTGGTCCACATACAACACTCCCCAGTGACCCTCATAACCAAAAACCCTACACCACCTCCACCCTAACAAGGCCATCTAACTCCCTTCTGATAAGCTCACCTTAACATCCGTAGCATCAACAATAAAATATCCCATCTTCATGCACTTCTATATGTCCACAACTTTGATATCCTCTGCATTACTGAAACTTGGCTTAGACCTTCAACCAAAGATCAGGAAATTACCCCCCCCCCCAGGATATAACATCCTGAGAAAAGACCGGACTACCAAAAAAGGTGGGGGGGGGTAGCCATTTTTTATAAATCAGAACTAGAACTATCAACCTTCAATGTGCCACTTCCCAGAAACCCTTTCAGACAAACTTCAAATAAATAACCATAAATCCATCTACATAATCTGTTCCCATCTTCCCCCAGGAAACAATATCAGTGCTCTGGAAAATATACTTAGTAGCCTGTCTATACACCTACCCCAGGAAACCATTGTCTTAGGCAACTTTAATATAGACTGGTCTACTTGTTGGTCCCCAAATCCCATTAACCACATAAATCTTTTTGGTTTCTCACAAATAACCACCCCTACGAGAATCCACAAACAAAGTGGTAAGGAAACCTTACTTGACTGGATTCTCATAAACAATCATCCTACTACTTATAAGCCAGGAACCCTTCCTGATGACATCAGTGGCCATGCTCTTACCTATATAATTAAACAAAAACTTCATAGGCCCAATCCTACTATTTTTAAAACCTCCTGCTCAAAAAAAACTTTCACCCTGAGAACTTCCAAACAGAACTAAAGGCTTGTGACTGGTCACCACTGCTTCATCTTCCACTTGATGAAGCAGTTATCTACTTTAATACTAAATTCCTTCAAATCCTAGACTTTCATGCCCCCCCCCCCCATCGCTCATCCAGAATAAAGACCAAAAACTGCCCCTTGGCTCACAAAACAAACAAGGCAAAAATCCTCCTAAGAAATAAAATCTGGGCCAAGTGGAGAGCCTCTAAAAGCCCTTCTGACCACCTTACTTTAAACAATTAAGAAATGCTACAAAAAAGACATCCTACTAGATAAAAGAAACTTTTACATTCACCTCCAACAAGCCCACAAACAAAAAACACAAACTTTCTGGTCAGCTATGAACAAACTACTTCATTCAGGGCATACCAACTCTCCCACCCCATCAGGGATCACCCAAAATAACCCTAAACTAATAGCTGATTCCTTTAACAACTACTTTATTGAAGCCATACAAACTCTAGCTAATTCTCTACCACCCACCAGCTCCCTCCCATCTAATACCACATCAAACTCTATTCCTTCTTTTCACATACAACCAGTTCCTACATCCCTCATTTGTAACCTCCTTCTAAAACTCAAGCCATGCACCCCCTCTGCTGACTGTATACCAGCAGAATACCTGCAAATTGCAGCTAAAGTTATAGCCTACCCTATTTCTATCCTTATTAATAGAACTATTTCAGAAAGTAAAATCCCCCTTATATGAAAGGTATCTCACATCATTCCTTTACACAAAAGTGGGATATCAACTGACATTTCCAACTTTAGACTTATCGCCTTACTCTCTCCTATAGCTAAAATAATGGAAAAATGTATCCACCACCAACTACGTGACCATCTTCTCCACAACAATTTGCTTGCCAACTGCCAACATGGTTTCAGACCATTCCATAGTACCTCAACTGCCCTGCTATCCTTTTCTGACTGTATAAACAAAAATCGTAACAATAACACTCTTTCCTCCGCTTTGTTTATCGACCTTTCAAAAGCCTTACACATGGTCAACCATAAGCTGCTTTTAGAGGTATTAAAAGCCCATTCACTGGACGCAAAGGTGTTACTCTGGTTTAAATCCTACTTAGACAACCATCATCAAGCAGTCCCTTGGGATAATATGCTGTCAACTCCCCTCCCCATAAACCTTGGAGCACCTCAAGGTTCCATCCTAGGCCCTCTTCTCTTTTCAATGTTTATTAATGACCTAAATACTAAAATTCCTCAAGCCACCTGCATTCAGCATGCCGACAATTCTACTTTAATCTGCTTTGCTAGGTCCCCTAACCACACTCCAGACCCTCACCCAGTCTGTATTTCATACTGTTGAAAATTGGTTCATGCAACACTGCCTCCTCCTGAATGCAAAAAAACAAAATTATTATTCTTTACTCCCACTCTAAAATCACCACAATTTCACTTCACTATAACCTCTAACAATGGAACCACCATATCCCCTGATACCACAACCCGTCTCCTAGGCATAACCATTGACAACAACCTTAGCCATGATGATCATATCAACAATGCCATAAAATCTGTCAACAAAAAACTGGGTTCCCTGTATAGAATCAAACCCTTCCTTCCACCTACAGCCAGAACCACTATAGCCCAAACTCATCTGATCTCTACCCTGCTTTATGCTTCTGCCATTTATACTAACCTTTCCAAAAGCAACCTTAACAAGCTTGCCACTAGCTATAACAACATAGCCAGATTTGCTACCGGCAACCCTTTTAGAACACACCACTGTCTCAACCTCAAACAATTGGGATGGTTAGAACTGCAGCACCAACGACTCTATCATCAACTTACTATAACCCAAAAGATACTTTTCCACCCTAATAATATCCCAATCCTCAATAATCTAACTACCCCTTACAAAAACCTTACTACTCTTCGCTTAGCCGATAAGCTTCTAGTTTCCACTATTAAATCTAAAAACAAAGCTGGAGACTCTCTTTTTGCTAACACAGTTGGCAAGGCCTGGAACCAGCTTCCAAGTGAACTTTCTACTCTCTCTTCCACACATGTTTTTAAAAAACATCTCAAAGAACATTTTAAAACTCACTGGCTCTGCCCCTGCACTAACCCTGACTGATCTCTCCACCTTTACACATTCCTGCTATCCCTTTTATTTCTCTTCTCCAGGGTACTTTACTGCTAATTATTCTATGGCCTTTTTGCTGTACTATGTTGTCCTACACACAAAAAAAAAAAATACACTTTTTCATTTATTGCAAATTTGTTCTTGATCATCCTCTTTTGCAAATATCCCAAATAATGGTATTATCTGTATATGTTGATAGCTTTTCTATATTATTATTGTATAATAATGTCTTTACCTGTCTGCTTGGAGCTTTCTCCCCGGGTCTCTACTGAAAATGGACATGTATCCAGTTAGACTAGCCCGGTCAACAAATGTAAATAAATAAATAAAATAAAATAAATGTATACATAGTATATTGATCCCAAATGATCATACATATAAGCACAACAATCCCCATACAAGTAAACTGGATTAAAAAAATTCTGATTTAGCAGTTACATACTCAGTATATATATATATATCCCTTACTCTTTAACTGGGTATTAGTTGTCTCTGTAGAGATTTATAAATAGTTATTTAAATAACCCTCCCTCGGCTTTGGTGTAACATGCCTTTTGATAACTTTCTGGTGTTACATCTTTTAATAACTTTCTAGCCTGATGGTCTATATATTTGAAGAGGAAAGGGGATATATGTCATTAAGCTTCACTGAGTTTTTTTCCCCTCTCTCTCATTAGAAGTATTTATATGAAATAACAGCATCGGTGGGAAAAGGGAATATAAAGAAGAAGAAAAAAAAAAGAGAGAAATAACTTAGAGAATTGTTTTTTTACATGATTTTGATAAGATACTGTATTTTACATCTTGTGTGTAAACACATGCAGTCTGCAATACACTCTTGCTTGCTTGTAAGAATCCCTGAAAGCCTCTCTCACATAAGCTGTCATTCAAAAAAAAAAAAGTTGATGTAACCTTTTTTTGGTGTTTTTTCTGCTGATTTTAATCAGAAGACAACATTGGGACTGTGAATCCACGAGCTTTAACAAGCTCAAACAACTCAAAACAGTTCGGAAATCTCTTTAGATGCTTCGTTCATCTTTAGAATAAACCGAAGTGTACTGATAACATCAGTGGAATGAGACAAACCAAACCAGGAAGCTCACAGCTTGAATATCGTCGAGAAAGTTTTTAACTTTAAATCTTCATTTATTACTCTACAAAACTGATTTAAACCTTCAAAATAGTGGTCAATCAATGAAATTCACGATATGAGCAAAAGAAAGGCAGAATATGACTTTCTGATTAATTTCTTACAAGAAAAAAGTAAGTTAATTTGATTTTATCATCTGCCTGACTGTACACCTAGGCATGTGTGATATTTAATACTGTAGTGAATGTTCAAATTTGTGGCAGGTATTGAATAAAATATAGTTTTAATGTTAATTTGAGCTATAGAAAACTGCTTGCTAGCCTTAAGCTTTAACTGTAATAACAGTCAACTTTGTATGTAGCTATACAAAAACTAATCTCTCACAGCCTGAGAAAGATCACTCAAAGTAAAGCTCAATTACATCCAATGACACTTTCTGTATGTATTAAAAAGCTTATTTCTTGAAAAGATACTTTAAACTGATGTATGCAGATTACTGCAGACATTGTGAATATGATGTATTTCAAGTTATGTTAAAGCACTATACAAGCTAAATGATGCTTCATGATAGATGCTATAAAATTAAAACTATTATTTCATTGCAAATTCAAATGCATGCTTTGCAGACAAATGGAAAAGGTTTTACAAGCTTCATAGGCAAAAGTTGTTTTTCTCTATCTTCTTTCCCTCTGCGTGTGTCTCTTTTATACATTGATGGTAACTGTTTTGGGATATATAGGAAAGCTGTATTTGATGTTTTAAAATAGTAAACTATAAGGAAACTATTTAGAACATATCAAGCTTTACTTGTAGAGGGAAAAAAATGGAACAAAATGATAATAGAAAACTGTTATTATCACATTGTTAAATATTGCTTGCGTGATTAAAGAGAAGTTGATTAACAAAGTTGGTCTTATACTATTCCTATGGGAATAACCTGTTAATTTTGGTCATATTGAAAGTCTTCTTTAAAGTTCAGTTAGATTTAATACATATAATCGTACCTTGTCTCCAAGAATAAATAGTTATATCATATGAGTTATACTAAATCAAACATAGTATATTACAAGAAATACTATCTAGTTTAATTACTTAATATACACGTCAAGTGATTATTATGTTCTGTCGTTACTGTTTAAAGGTTTGATCCAAGTCACTGATGTCACTGGGACAAGGAGTTTATAACTTCAAGCGGGGAGCTATATCATTTTTATATAAGTTACGATATACAACAAATTTTATAATAATGTTTTATCTGGCATCCATTATAATAGATTTACATAACAACACAACCTACAGCAAATGTACCATACATATTACCCACTATGAAATATGGACTAAAGTTTATAGATTAAAACATTTTCATTCAAGAGAGGGATACATAAAATACATACATGATATAGATAAGATACATATTATACTAATACAGTTAATATATAAATGGCCACATTAAAAGGCATATCAATCAACATAAATGGTCTCAAAAGAGGGAATCTATTTAAATATCTAGTCTTACACAAACCCAAGATGATCTTTTTACAAGAAACTCATTTACTGAAAGATAATATTAAATTTCTTAACACAAATAAATATACAGTCATTGCAAGCTCAGAACACTTATAAAAGACAAGGGGTGTAGCAATACTCTGGAATAAATCACTTCCTGTACATAGAATAATTAAGTCATATCAAGATGACAAAGGAATGCTTTGTCTAGTTATAAATGAAACAAATAAACTTTATACACTAGTTAACAACTACTGGTTACCCAGCATAGGAACTCATACTATTAAACAACATTTAAATCAAATAGTTACTCGGTCTGAAGGAAACATCACCATGGCAGGGGATTTTAATTGTATTTTAGATGAAAAGGATTACAGTACCTTGGGGAAAAGAAAGACCACCACAGGCTAAACTATACAACTCATGGACTCATCAACTAAAATATATTAGTAACCAAAGGAAAATCCACAAATACACAGTTGCGTTCCGGCACTATAAAGGCTGCCCCTTCTGTTCCACTTCCTTATACTGCACCTCAATACCAAATGCCAGCATGAACCACTACCAGGCAGAAAATGTTAAACACTTTAATTCAAAAACAACAAAATAAACGTATCAAAAACAGAAACAGAACTTGGATTTAGCGCTTTCATCTCCTGGGCGGAGACTTCATCAGAATCAATTGTATTATGTCTCAACAGTCTTTTATACATCCATAATTCCCAATAGTAGTTAAATTAATTAAATAATTGATTAATACAATGTTAAAATTTAAAAGGGCCATTCATATAGATATTCATGTTATTCCACATTAAATACTTATAAGGCTATTCTAAAGTATATTGTATCTAGAACAATGAATAATAAACAATTATTAAATAAATACATAAATAAATCATTAAATATGTTGAGCAGATGACTTCATACTTTCATACAATAATGAATAGGATATAAATATATGTTTAAGTATAATTAATAATATAATAATGAATACCAATAATTCACTTAAAAATGTACTTTATAAATATTTAAAATCTCTGTATGTAAAAAATATATATGTATATAAATAAATAAATATGCTTAGTACTGCTTAATAAATAAATGAACTATTGATCAAATAAATAAATACATAAATTAATACTTGTATATGTCATAGTGTTGAATATTAAATATTGGACATTAATATATTTCTCATTACTTGATTAACATGAACCATATAATGGACATGTTCTAAAACTTGTGATAACCATTATTTTACTATGAAACGTTTTCAAAAGACATTCTAAAAGACATTCCAAAAACCTTTTCAAGAACTTTTCTAAAAACATTATAGAAAACATTGTAAAATATATTATAAGAACATTATAAAGACATTGTGAAAACATTGTAAAATTTTAACATTGTATTAATCAATTATTCAATTAATTTAACTACTATTGGGAATTATGGATGTATAAAAGACTGTTGAGACATAATACAATTGATTCTGATGAAGTCTCCGCCCAGGAGATGAAAGCGCTAAATCCAAGTTCTGTTTCTGTTTTTGATACGTTTATTTTGTTGTTTTTGAATTAAAGTGTTTAACATTTTCCGCCTGGTCGTGGTTCATGCTGGCATTTGGTATTGAGGTGCAGTATAAGGAAGTGGAACAGAAGGGGCAGCCTTTATAGTGCCGGAACGCAACTAAAATATATTCTTGATTATACAGAACAGAGCTCATTACAATACACATTCTATTCCAACAGGTACAAAACATATTCCAGAATAGATAGAATATTGCTCACCACACAAATAAATGAATTAACAAACAGCAAAATCATATCTTGGCCAATTTCTGATCATAATTCTCTTATGCTTGAGCTTAGCATCAATAGTACACCTAATGTACAAATTAAAAAAATTATTGCATATCTTACACAATTAAAAGATTTTCAAACATTCTTAAAGAAGAAATACAAAATTTTATAAGTATAAATTTAGCACCTAACACTCTAGATATATACACATGGGATGCTTTGAAAGCTTATTTATATGGACAAATAAACAAATGGTATTATAATAAGAGGAAGTCTTGAGATAAAGATTTTAAAATAATACAAGATACACTAGATATGTTACATCTTAAAAATAAAGATAAGCTTACATCTAAAGACATTAGAGATGAAATAGACAACAATGAACGAGGAGTATAGAGCTATACTTCATCAGACGATAATGATCTCTTTAGAAAAATACAAAATTCTTACCTATTCATTAAACCCTAAACATTTAACTAATCTTAACAAAACTAGAAGAATAAATAATCATATTAAAGAGATATGCAGTGGTAGCATTGTTGCCTCACAGCAAGAAGTTCTCCCGTTCGATTCTCGGCTGGAGTGCGGGGAGTGCCTTCTGTATGGAGTCTGCATGTCCTCCCTGCGGTTGGGTGAGCATTCGAAAGACATGCGTAAATGTGCGTTCCTTCATTGAAGGTTGAACTGGCACCATGGCATTCGTGAAAATCTACTGCCAATCATTAGTGGACAGGAGTTCCGCTGTGGCGACCCCTAACCAGGAAAAGCCGAAAGACAACAACTCTTTGAGGAAGAAGGAGATACATAGTATTCAAGATATAATAGATGAATTTAGAGACCAATTTCACAGAATCAAACCACACACAGCATAGAATCTAAAGATAAGCTAAAATAATTTATCAATAAAAATCTCTATAACAAACTCAACAAGCAAGAGGCAGAAGTCATAGATAAACAAATCTCCCTAGTAGATATATACACCCAAATTAACAAACAAAACAAAGCACCAGGAAACGACAGAATTATACCAGAGTAATATACAATTATGCCTAAAATTGCTATTTCTTTACTCCACAAAGTTTATAATACAGCCTAGAATGACACTACAATGCCTCATTTGTGGAAATACATGTTTATATCTCCTATTCTAAAACCTACTTTGCTGTGAAGGCCTATTCTAAAACCTACTAAAGACCCTAAATTATATTCCTCATATAGAACCATCTCACTACTGAATGGATTATAAAATGTTTATGAATATATATACTGAAAAATTAAAGAAATTCTTACCACATTTAATAGATGATGACCAGACAGGCTTTATTATTAATAGAAGCACTTATGACAATATCAAATGAACTTTAGCCTTAATTGATTACTCCCAAAAAAAGAAAAAAATTATATTAATAAGCTTAGACAAACTCCGCATTTGACTCAACAGATTGGAACTATTTATTCATATTACTAGAATGTCTAAATTTCTCCAAAAGTTTTATTAATTTACTAGAACATCTTTATAAAGGAGCCCTAGCATATATTAAAATAGTATCATACATTTCAACTAAAATACCTAACATAAAAGGAACCAAGCAAGGATGCCCCTCCTCTCTCTCCTCTATTGTTCACACTAATTATGGAGCCATGGGCCAATGATAAAAGAAAAAATAAAAATATAGAAGGACTAGAGCTTCATGAGGAATTAACTTCCAAAGTCCAATTATTTGCAGGCAATGCAATTATTACTACAAAGGGAAATGATTCCTCAATAACATTATTATTTGATTCCATCAATATATTTCAAAAGATGTCTGGATTGTCATTTGATAACAAAACCAAAATCTTACCTATATACACAAACAAAAACAAAAGAACTATTGATAATAGTAAATATGAATTTAACACAGATCAAATTACCTACTTAGGAATCATCCTTGCTAAAGATATAAAATCAATAATGCAATTAAATTACAATAAATGTTATGAAAACATTCAAACTCTAATACTGAAATGGAACATGATTACATTCACAACAGAAGACCAACAATCATAAAAATGATAATTCTATCTAAGATCTTACATATTATCCAATCTATCTTAATACTTCCTACCAAAACATTTACTAATAACTAAATTCCTTAATATTAAAATTCTTTTGGTCTCCTAAAAAACAGAGAATAGTCCTTCAACAACTAAATAGTTGGAGCAAAGGGGGGGATAGCATTTCCAGACCTGAACCTGTATTCAAGTTTTTATATAATTAGAAAATTGTAAAACTTTTAGATACTTCATATTCAGGTAAATGGAAGCTTTACTGGGAAGAAACAGCTATGAAACTAATAATGAGACTTTTAATTTATAAGCTAGAAACAAAAACAATCCAGTGTTATGGATACTAAAATATTACTATGCATATAACACCTAAGCACACAACCAGCTACATTTACAATATTCTAACAAACTTTAGAGAATTTATATATAAGCACCTTAGATAAAAAGAATGCTTTTTTTCTATCTCCTATAGCATTTACTCAAGATTCTTTTTTAACAGATTTAAATAAAATCACTCTAAACAATATGAACTTAAATTTTGGTTTCAATTAACTTCAGAGAGTAAAGCTAAGTGCAGATCAGATAATACAAGAATTTCAGTTGGACAAATCCTTATGGCTAGATATACAAACCCTTAGATTATTTATAGACAATAAAACAGATCTGATCTCACCAACAACCAAACATAATACAAGTGCATTACTAGACTTTCAGTCAATCCTACAGCATAAACAAACTTATTCAGGCAAACTTTCTTTTATATTCAGAATCATAAGAGAAGAAACAATAGCTGCCCAGCATCCTATTGGAATTACTTTTACACAATTAATAATGTATTTCCTTGTGATCAAGATAAAATAAACATGTTAGAACTGGCAGGGAAAACATTTATGCACAAATCCTTTTATACTCCTCAACTAATGAATAAAATCAACAAAAAACAGAATATCTGTAACAAATGTAAATCAGACATAAATATAGACTGAGCTCATATGTTCTATGATTGCCCTGCTATAAGAATATTTTGGGGGAGTGTCAACAAACTATTACAGGCACTATTCACAGATAATTTCATGCTTAAGTCTCTGGTGCTTTTTAATACACCTACATCACACAGTGTTAAAAAAGTAAAACCTCCTTTACTTTGGGCAATACTTGCTGTGGCTAGAAAGAGTATTACAAAAACTGGGTTTCTGAATCCCCTCCTATTTTCATTGAATTCAAGAATATGTTAAATGTAATTTGTCATTTCTACAACAATTAGAAAGTCTTATGCATATCATATGTGGGTAAACTTACACAATTTGTTGAAAAAAGATCAACTGTTACAATGAATACCTTCATTTTCTTTTTCTTTTATATGTGAAAAACAATTAAAATGATTAATGTACCACCTTTCATGTAAAGTTAATGGATGTCTTTGTAAATACTTTATTTTATTAGTATATATAGTTGAGTTTTATATGTTATAACCTCTGTAATTATAACTTTTCTATGAAATTTATGATTGTTTATAAATCTGTTTGATCTAAAATCAATAAAATTAAAAAGTGGTGACCTGACATCCACTCACCTACCTATGAAAATAAGTGCTTAGTTCAGCAACATATTCACACACAGTTTCATTTGCCTTGTGTCTATGCTCACGAAAACTTTTCCTATAAAGCTTCTGGTGTTAACTTAAAAAATTCTAGCAAACAGTTATTTACAACACTATAACTTACACAGTCAGTATCAGACAGTTTGGACATTACAGTTACAGCTTTACCATGGAGTAAGGGGGTCAGGGACTGTACACAGAGCCCTTGGTCATCATAACGTTTATAATACTCTCACAAACATATGAATGAAACTATCAAAATTATCCCCCTCTGTAAATTGTGGAAGAAATTTACTGACCATTGTTGCTTCTGGGATTCAGTTTCTCCCTTCCCCATTACCTCCATGACCCTGGCAAAGAGTCAGCATCTCCTTTTCATGTTGCCTCTGCCTCTTTCTCCTCAGCATCCAGGCGTTGAAGTTTCTCATTTTTCACAGTTTCTAGATGCCTCAGTCTCTCTGCTGCTTCTATTTCCAAACCCTTGGCCTCCAACTCAAGTCTCTAACTCCAGATGGATTTTTAAGGCCTCTGTGGAAAGGTTGAGCTGTCCATTATCTGAGAGTTGTACATTTCCACAGCCAGTCCAATTGTCCTCCTGGTTGGTATTCTTTGATGCAGTGTGTCTAAAGATGGAATCATGTCTGCTTTAGTCAGGTTGGCATGCACCAGTCCTTTAGTCTGGCAATTCTCAGCCAACTGGCTCATTGTCAGCTTGCCTGGTCTCCCTGACTAACTAAGCTAACAAAAAAAAAGTGATATGAACTCTGAATGTTCACTTCATGGTTGATTAAGAGTACAAGCACCTTCAGTGACCACTGTACATGGAATTCAGTACCCACACCACAACAGCCAATTAATATGTGATGTGGCTAACTCACCACTATCAATGAATTAATATGTGATGTGGCTATCCCACCACTGCCAAACAATATGTGATGCCCCTGCAATGGCCCAGTAATCAAGGAGCCTCAATCTTCACCACTAACACCAGTGAGGGACATGCACTTTGGGAGGATGACAAGTACACACACAGTAAAGTACAATTTCCCTTAAGAGCACACAGAGATCACATTCAGACTGAGGTTGGTTTCTCCCTCTCTCTCCAGATCACCAATAAGACTCCCCACTGACACAGCTATAAGGTTAAGATCTCAGCTGAGTAATCACGCCAAAACCTCTAGCACCCTCTCTGTCCAACTAGTGTTTTGTGTCCTTGCCCAAGTAGCTGACACACACAAACACTTTGAGATTGGATTTATATACAAATATACAGACATGCCTGGGGAAGGCTGGCAAAAGTTTACAGGCTATTCCCCCTTTGGCCTAAACTATACGGTAGTACCAGCTGCCACCAACCACCCTTTAGCAGTTACTATAAGGCCCTTCCCAAAGGGTGAACAATTCTACTGTGTAATGTTACTGTTATCCAAATGATTGTGTGTCCAAGACTTTAAGGCTATTTAAGACTGGCCTGTAGACTTTAAGGCTATTTAAGACTGGCCTGTACAGTATTACCAAATATATGCAAGTACTCTAAGAGCTTAAATATCTCTAAACAAGCCAGCCACAATTAAAATGTTTAAATATATTTAATAATAAATAATAAAAGAACAAGTCAATACTCTAACTCAACACAGTGACAACAGAGTTCAGAATCACAGGAAATATTTTAAAACAACATTGCAGGACAGTCTCACATAAATACAGAAAACATCTAAATTAATCTTGATATAGTCTTATCTATTTCTACTAATTTAGTACTTACTATTAGTAAGGCAAATTCTAGTGCTTAATGGAAGTTTCTAGGTCCAAAGACAAATACAAAATGCACAGACTCGCTCTCTCAGATAGTTCTTAAATTACTGTCAACCATTTCTGCTGGGTTATCTTAGATTATGTCATTCTTGTCACCTCTGCCTTTAGTTCCCAGGCTAACAGGAACTTAAATCTAACACCTCTGTGTTACAAATATTTTTGCCTAAAACTGGAACTCGTAAAACTGTTTTAACACTTTTAGCTTGGAAACCTGTAATTACTGTTTTCAGACAATAGAAAAAATTCCTAGCTGCAAACATTGTCTCCAAGCTGAGATAAAGACCATCGTAACAATTCAACTTATTTTCTTAAGTTTTGCTCTTTTCCAGTAGAGTGCACTGTGGTTACATTTTTGAAGCTCAGCACATAACATATAGTTTACTTACATTTGTAAGACAAGCATACAAATCATATTACTATTCACAAATGACAATTATTTACAAAATTCCAGCTAGCTGGGCTGGCAGCCTTCACAGTTTTAATTACTTGATGTGTGGTCAGATCCCAGCAGGGAGGACCTCATATTGGGGGGCTGCAGTGGTCACTCATATTGGTAAACACGGGATGCAATACATTGGTTCCCCTTGGGGTAATGTCACAGCACTGCTCCAGGGCACTGCAGTTAAGGACATAGACTAACCTTTGGGCAAGGGAGCTGCAGCACAACTAAGCAACACAGCTGGTGGTCACTTAATGCCATGCTTAATGATATTATCTTGACAACACGTACATACAAATATGCACATTTGGTATCTGGGTTCATGTAGCTGCTCCTGTAGCCAACTATTGCTCATGTGCCCTTCCAGTACTGAATGTCACCTGCAGTGTTTCCGGGAAATCACAGTGATTCACAAATTATGCATGTGTATCTATCCTTAATGAGCATGTATACACAACCTGCATTACCTTGAACACTGTCATTTTGAGGTGTAAAGATGTTGATGGATGTGTAGTTTGGTATGGCTGTGGTGCTGCCCACAGCCTTGAAACAGATGTCCTTGACTGCACACGTCTGCATAGTCCTGGGTGGGGGGACATTCTACAGAGTGAGGTTCAGTGTTGCCATACCCACTGTGTAGCTGCATAAGCATGATGCTGGATAAACGAGATGTTCTTATTGCCAACATTTCCCTGAACAGTTTATCTAAGATGCATTGTGGGGGTGTCAACAGCTGCGGCTGTTACTCCAAATCTCAGCAGTGAGTGATGAACACCATCACTGGTGAAGCACTGATGTCTGTTGAGCAAGGCATCCCAGGCAGACAATGTAATAGATCCCCTGACAATGACACCACACTCTAAGGCAATAATTGACTTCCAGCAATTTTCATGTGTATGGAGCCAGCATCCTAGGTGAGGGTCAACTGCAGCTGAAAGATATGCGTATACCTGTGAGAGAGAGATTGGCTAAGTATAGTCATGTGCCTGCATACAGGTTGGTGATGCATGTCCCTAGTCATGCACACCTGTAGGAACTATGATGTCAACATTATGTTAATGGATATCCCTTGATTTGTGATAATGGGTGGTAAGGCCTATTGTGTCAACCTACAGACAGCTATCTGTGATCTTTCCCATAGGTAGCCACTTGACAAAGACTTCAATGTTCTTACAACATAATCACCACTAAGAGGTGTTATGCTGTGTTTTGGCCTAGAATGTTTGAGCCGCGAATGGTGCATGCAGTATTATGTGTGCTGTGCACTCCAGAGGCAGTATTTTTCGCGGGTGTCTTTTTGGCAGTGTGTCTGGTAAGGAGCTGCACACATGCAAGTGTGTGTGATGTGGGTGTAGGTGGTGCAGGATGTGAGCTGAGTGTTGCCATAATGCTCATTGCCATATGTAATTATTGCTGTTGAAGACACCATGGCAGCAAGGTTTGAAATGCAGTCACATCTGCCACACGTTGTGCTTGTGTGTCATAAGAGTAGAGGGGTGGGGATACTTCCAGCACCTCAGCACCAGGTCCTGCACAGACAGAGCCTGATATTCAGTGTTTGTAGGTACATCTTGCAGTGAAGCTGTGGATGCCTGTGTATGCATAGAGGACCTATTCAACTTTGCTGACATTACGTTGGCTTCACGAGCATATGATGCCTGTCAAGCAACTAGACAGCATACTGATTGCTGTGTGACATGGTGTAGGAACACAGACGTGTTTCAGGTACATAACTGTACAGTATGACATACCTAGGACATGTGGCAGGCTGCAGTAGGCCTCACAGCCATGTCATGCAGATACCCACCAGTAATCTTTTGAAGGGCATGATGCATAACTAGCTGTGAAAGTGTCACCTACGATGGTGTTCCCAAGATCTCTAACTCATGTAAAAAGAAATGCCATGAAAGGAGTTAGCATGGATACGAGCAGTAACACTGTCGTACACTTACTGACACTGGACCACACACTGTTTGTTATGCTCAAGGCCATAGGCGGCTGACCAGATGTTTGACAATATTAGGCCAGCAGGCCTTGCTGGAAACTGTGTAGGTTATCTAGAGTGTGTTATGTCAGCTAGTGGTGGATAGGCAAGTGTCTTGACATTCATAATCTGTGTAGATAGCATTGGGAGACCTATGCTGCAATGACTCCGGTCATCAGTGGACTTCCCCAGACATCACTGAGGGTGTACCCCTTCTAGCCATTCCCTCTCAGCAGTCACAGCCACTGTCCTTGCCCTCTGACTGACATTAGCAGAAGATTGCATATCAGGGAGCTGTCACTGAATCCCACACAGAACCAACAGTTAACCAGGATGGCCTGAGACACACATTCAGTTGTTGTCTGAGCCACTGACTAATACTAAATGCCAACGACTGCACAATACTCTCCTTTGGAAAGTCATCCACCCCTGGGAAATATAGTAGTGTCCACACACAGTTGAGCCATTACTCATGGACTTATGGACACAGTAATGTAGCCTTTCACTGGTCAGTAAAACGTGGGGATGCATTCAGTGTTGTACAACCTGAACAGAAAGGTCTGTGATACAACTCCAAGACTGTCATTGCTACACTGAAAATGGCACTCATCACACTTATCATTGTGGACAATGGCACCCTTGCTATGTCACTACACAGGCATATCTTACAACTGTAACAGCCACACAGGTTCCATGGTACAGCAATACACATTGCAGATAATGTCCTATGGAGTCCGTGTCAAGACAAACATGTGTAGTCTGTCTCAAAGGCTTTGGAGGGGATGTTTATGGCTGCCATACAGGGAGTTGTCAGATCCCAGTGTGTACCTCTCATGCATCCATGACAGGACTAACACGTCTTAACTGTCCTACACACCTACTGTACACTGTCACTATGGTATAACCAGTACATGCTGGAGAGACAGGTATGTAACAGACAGTACACACTACATGCAACAGCCCTCCCATGCATGTGAAGCAGAACAAGACACTCATAGCTTCTGTTGGATAAATGTCTGTACTAGACACAGGAAATCTGTAGATGGGTCATCTCCAGAACCACAGCTTGTAGATGGGTTACATCCCAAAACCCTGGTGACACTTAAGGGCATCATAGCTTTTCCCAGATTATGGATGAATGAGTATGCTGAATAACTCCATTGTCCTTGTTAGCCTGTTACACACATATGGACTTATGGAGCCATGCACCTATTAGTGCTGTACACCTTGCTGAAGACATTTCTTCTGTGCTGATATTCTATCTTGTGTTGTGACGTCTATAGCTTTATTGCCACTGTGTATCCATAGGTGTCCCCAACAGAATCCTGAAACAGACACACAAACAGGTCCGTGACACACCTTAGATTCTGTAAGTATACTGCCATAACATCATACAACACAAGAATAAAGAATAGTTGTGTAAGAACTTACCATAACCTTAGATGTCCTCCTCTTCCATGTTGCAGTATTCATAACAGTAAAGAGTTATTGCCTACAGTGCCAGTATACCTGTCTTTTTCACAGGAGTGTACGTGTAACGTCCCTTACTAGGGCCATAAACTGACATTGGATATAAAAGTGACGTCTGCACGTGCCCTCATCAGAATTATTTTGCAGTATACAGTAGTGGTCCTGTGGATTGCAAAGGAGGGTCCTAGTGGGAGACCCTTAGACTTACATGTAGGACAGGGCAGTAGGTTGGTTGTGTAGAGGAAAGTTAAGACTGGGGAAAATGATGACTATGTCCCCACAAGTAGGCCATGGAGTTCTGGTCATGAAGAAACAGGGGGTATGTGGCTGGGACTAAATACTGCAACATGGAAGAGGCGGACATCTAAGGTTATGGCAAGTTCTTACACAACTATTCTATGTCCTTCTATTCTCATGTTGCAGTATTCATAACAGTAAGGAGAGTACCACAGCTTTAAGTTTTAACTTTGGTGGAGGAAAGGTTTCCTTGATCAACCAAGCCTTGAGGATAGACCTGGCAAAGCCTGCTCTTGCTCTAGAGACCATATCCAGCTGGTAGTGCTTGGTGAAGGTGTGTACTGAGGTCCAAGTGGCTGCTTCTAAAATGGAGGTGAAGTCCATATCTTTGAAAAAGCCAGTAGAGGAGGCAGCTGTCCTGGTAGAGTGAGGTTTAACATGACCTTGCAAGGATTTCTCATGATGGGAGTAGCACAAAGAAATTGATTTGGAGATCCATGAGGAAATGGTCTGTTTTGAGACCGTCTTCCCTAGTGTTCTGGGATGGAAGGAAATGAATAATTGGTCAGATTTCCTAATAGACTTAGTTTTGTCCAAGTAATACCGGAATTGTCTGTGCACATCCAGGGAATGTAGTCTCCTCTCTGAGAAGTTTTGTGGATGAGGGTAGAAAACTGGTAGATTAATGGTTTGAGTCAATGAAAGTTCATTAACTACCTTGAAGGAAGGAAGGGTTGGTCCTGAGAGCTATTCAGTCCTTGTGGAAAACAAGGTAAGGAAAGGTGGCCATAAGGGCTTGTATCTCTGAGACCCTCCTAGTGGAGGCAAGGGCTAGCAGCAGAAAGTACAGTTGTGTATACCATAAATGTAGATCACTGTTGCAGTCATTACATTTGGGTTATCTGCTTGCAGGTCGCCCTCAGTCACTCTGATTAACAAAGTCTTGGGTCCTGGATCGGTTGCTGTCCCTTATAGGTTCATAGGTTCATACTAGGCTATCTGCCCTAGGGCATTTATAAGCCTAGCCAGAATGTGTTTGGCTTTCGCCACCCATTTTAAATTTATTTTGCTATGCCCTTTTTTGAGGTTAGTATACTGTGCCTCTGTCTAACAGTGACACAGAAGTGATACCCGGGGTAAACCTACGATCTCCCATCCACTCATCAAGATTCCTCTTGGAGAGAGGAAATGAGGGACTCTGCCTAACCTGGACTGGGATTTTATTCCAGAGTGAAGGGAGCCTCTGGGTTATGAATCTTTCCCTCCAGCATGTCCTATTTATTTCAGTGCTGAGGTTCAAGTCTCTCGAGAGCTTAGCTCGATGGGATTTGGATTTTCTGAGGTGCAGCATGTCCATTAATTCCGGGTTGGACATGGCTTTATACGTCAGGCACAGATCGCCTCTGAACAGGCGGTATGCCACTGAGTAGAGCTGGAGTTTCTTTAACCGGGCAGCATATGGCATCTGTTTGAGCCCTTTAATCCTCTTGGTGAGGTACTTTTGGGGTCTTTCCAGTTGCTGCAGGTGCCTGGTAAGGTACATCCCAAAAGGGGCATTGTACTCAATTATGGGCCTGATGAGGGATGAGTAAAGAGGCACGATGACCTCCCCTGATCTAGATGTGAATCCCTTCATGATTAGGTGGGCTATATAAAATGTTTTTCTAACCACTTTGGCCACGTGGTTGTCAAATGAGAGATTGCTATCAACTTGGGTCCCCAGGTCCCTAATTACTTCTTCTGTACTTAATGGATTACCACCTATGTGGTAATTTGTGGGCACTTTGTTTTTGCCAAAGGGGATGACTATACACTTTTTGGCATTTAGCTTGAGGCCATGGCTCTGGCACCAGTTGTCTGTTTCTATGAGGCCCTTTTGGAAGATGCTTGTGTCGGCTGGAGAGTTGATTATGGCGCCCAGTTTGCAGTCATCTGCGAACTTGGTCAGCCACAGTCCTTCCGTGTTAGCCTGTACCTCCGAGAAATATATACCGAACAAGAGAGGTCCCAGGACTGAGCCTTGTGGGACACCACTTGTAACTCCAGCAATTCTAACCATGTGGGTTCTGTCCTTGAGCCAGTTTGCAATCCATCTAGTGACATAGGGGTTTATATTTAAGCTGGTGAGCTTATCTATAATTCCCGAGTGGGGTATTGTATCAAAGGCTTTTGTGAGGTCCAGGTAGGCTGTGTGGACCACCTTCCCCTCATCTATGGCCTTGGTGACTGTTTCAAAGAAATCAACCAGGTTTAAGAGACAGGATCTGCCCTTAACAAAGCAGAACTGGGTAGGATCCAGTGTCTGTAGGTCCCCAATATCTTTATTTATGAGGTCCATGATGATCCTTTCCATAGCTTTGCAGACCAAGCTAGTCAGGCTTATGGGGCGATAGTTTCCAGGATCCGTTGAAGCACCACCTTTATGGAGAGGGATCACTGTTGCTGTACGCCACTCTTTGGGCACATATCCTGTAGTAAGGCTGAGATTGAACAGTAGTTTTATGTTTGGGTTTAGCTCTTCTTGGAGTTTATGTAGGATGCAGCCCGGGACACCGTCTGGTCCCATTGATGCTCTGTTTTTTGCTTTGGAGAGGACGGCTCTTACCTGAGCATCTGAGATGTCAGGGGGGCAGCACTCTGCTGGGATAGATATTTGCCCCTTTGGTGGGGAGGGGGGGAGAAGTTTGCGCTGAACCTGTCAGCTAGGATGTTGGCAATGTCTGTGGGTTCGGTGTATTTTTTGTCATTTTGGACTCATTTTGAGCATATCTGGGAATTACCACCCAGGTTCCTAACATAACTAAAGAAAGCCTAGTGATTATCCTTAGTGTCCTGTGCAATTTTTCTCTCGAAGCTGGCCTTAGACAATTTTATGAGTGCCCGTAGTTTTTTGCTAATACTGATCAGTGATGCCTTCCCTTTTTGGGATTTTGCTCTGTCATGTAGTAGCTTCCTCCTTCTATTGTGTAGTTTGTTTATGGCTGGGGTCCACCAGACAGGACGTCTGCCTTTGGAGGATTGGGTCTCGGTTTTATTTGGGATCGCATGATCCATGCATTCCTGAAGGTGTTCATAGAATGTGTTTATAAAGGATTCTGCAGTCTGGGCCATATTTTCCACAGGCCCGGGGGCTTTGAAGGATTCCACCTCGGTTGTGAAGAGTGTGAAATTTGCTTTAGAGAAGTTTTTCACTGTGGTTTTCTGGGTAGGGGGTGGGTTCGGGATGTGAATATCCAGTGAGATTAGTTTATGGTCTGATCTTACCAGTGAGGGATACACTTCTGGTCTGGAGCATAGAGTCCCCATGTTGGTGATGATCAGGTCCAGTATGTTTTCCCCTCTTGCGGGAGTGGTAGCAAGTTGTTCCATAGCATTTGAGTTTATAAATTCTAGGAACCTTTGGGCTAGGGTGTTGGAGCTAGAGTAATGCTCCCAGTCTATGCTTGGGTAGTTGAAGTCACCCAATATAATGGTGTTTGGAGAGACCTTCATATTTTCCAGTGTTCTCAGGAAGGCCGAGTGGAGTTCCTGGGTTTGGGAGGGTGGTCTGTAGCAGGCTATAAACTGGAAGGCAGTTTTACCCACTGTTAGTTGCACATGGATAGTCTCTGATGCTTCGTGCTTTGCCACTAACCTGGAGGTGTGGGTATCTTTGATGAATATCGATGCTCCCCCTCCTTTTGTGGTTCGGTCCAAGTTTTGGGGCCGAAAAGCATGGTATGAGATATAACCTGGTAGTGCTGGGGTGCTCTTGGGTGCTCTTCCATGACGTCAGGTCATCAGGGGTATAAATCATGCAGCAGATGCCATTACATCAGTTTTTCTTGCCCCAGATGTCAGGTGCCCCCCTAATGGGAAGCAATTAAATATAAAAGTACAATGATATACCTCCAACAAAAAAGCAAATACACCAAAAAGCTTTTAAGCATAGTAAAGGAAAGTAGAGGTATAACCAAAAGAAGTTAGGGGGCTGGAAGGAAGGTAACCAGGACTGCAACAGTGAATACACTCAAGCATCTACATTTATGGTTAGTGCACACAACTGTACTGTGTTCTTCGTGTTTCACTGTTGCAGTCATTACATTTGGGTAGATTCCCAAAGCTATGGTTGGGAGGAGGAATTTAAATAGCATTAGGACCAGCTATAAGGCCCTGCAAGACTGCAGTGGCAAAGCCAGCTGTGGATTTAGAGAAAATTGGCAAATGATAATGCTTGGTGAAGGTATGTACAGAACTCCAGGTAGCAGCTTCTTGGATGTCCCTGATAGGTATGCCTCTGAGAAAGGCTGTAGAGGTAGATGCAGCCCTGGTGGAGTGAGGTCTGATCCCCTGGGGGATAGGTTTTCCATGGTGCTTATAGCAGAAATAAATGCAATGGCCTATCCATTTAGAAATGGTTTGCTTTGAAATAGCCTTCCCCTCCGCCCCTGCAACAAATGCCACCAGCAATTGTTCATATTTCCTTTAAGGTTTAGTTCTGTCCAAGTAGAATCTAAGTTGTCTGTGCACATCTAAGTAATGGAGTATCCGTTCCCCTTTGTTCTGTGGAATGGGACAGAAGGTTGGCAAATGAATGGACTGATTAAGAGCCACACTAGATACTACCTTGAGCATGAAGGATGGATTGGTTCTGAGGGACACCCTGTCCACATGAAAGATGATGAAAGGATCCACTGACATAAGAGTCTGTAATTCAGATACCCTTCTATAGCTGCAGTGATTGCTAAAAGGAAAGCTGTTTTCCAAGAAAGAAATGTTAAGTCTGCAGTAGCAGCTGTCTCGAAAGGAGGTAGAGTGAGTTTCTTCAAAACAAAGTTAAGATCCCAGGCTGGGATTGGAGCTCTCCTGGGTGGTCTCAAATTTTTGACCCCTCTGAGGAACTGCTTGAGCAGTGGATGAGAGAAGAGGAGAGGTTTTGTGTTATAATGAGCAGAAATGGCAGAGGTGTGGATATTAATGGAGGAAAGTCAGGCCCTTGTGAAGCATCTCAGTTAAGTATTGTAAAATCTGAGGTAAATTGGGCGCTGCTGTGCTCATCCCTTGAGACTGGTTCCAGGCACAGAATCTTTTCAATTTTTCAGTATAAGATTTTCTAGTACTAGGCCTCCTTGTCTCTAAAATGATATTCATCACATGTTTACTGAGGGATGGGTAAAGGACAGATTAGGTAATTAGCCAGGCTGCAAGGTTCAGTGTTATAAGCTGAGGGTGCAGAATCTGGTTCTCCTGCTGGGACAACACGGAAGGAGTTTTGAGGCAGGTGCCACGGGGATAGCCATGACACTGCACAGGAGGGGGTACCAGTGGTGGCGTGGCCAGTTTGGGGCAATCAAAACCATCCTTGGTTTGTCCCATTTGATTTTTAGTAGTACCTTGGAGAGCAGAGGCAGAGGGGGGAAGGCATAGACTGATAGGTTTTTCCAGCTGAAGGACAGAGTATCCACTTTCCAGGCTTGTTTGTGGGGAGTCCTTGTACAAAATTTGTCCAATTCGTAGTTCTGGGGAGAGGCAAATAGGTCTATATCTGGGCTTCCCATTTGCTTGTCAACATGTTGAAAATCTTTGGTTCCAGTTTCCACTCATGTGGGTCCATGAGGTTTCTGTTTAGTCCACCTGCCAGTGTATTTAATTTTCCTGGCAGGAATTGAACTTGAAGGTGCACTTGGTAGCTCAACGCTGTGTTCCACAATGCCATCTCTAGTCTGCAGAGGGGGTAAGAATGTGTACTCCCCTGCTTGTTTATGTACCACATAACAGTGGTGTTGTCAGTCTTTACCATTAGTTGTCCTGGAAGAATGTGGTCCTTGAAGGCTGTCGGAGCATTCTGTATAGCTATTTCATTTTGACTGATATGCAGGTGCATTTGACTTTGGTTCCATTTGCCCTGAATACACTTCCCTGCCAGGTGAGCCCCCCCCCCCATGCATAGTCTGATGCATCTGTTGTTAGGGTTTGGGCGGCAGGGGGTGGTGTGAAAGGTAGTCCCTTGTTTTGGTGGCAGGCCTCTACCCATCAAAGGAACTCTAGGCATAGGCAAGGGGAAGGCATAGACTGATAGGTTTTTCCAGCTGAAGGACAGAGTATCCACTTTCCAGGCTTGTTTATGGGGAGTTGAACTTGAAGGTGCACTTGGTAGCACAACGCTGTGTTCCACAATGCCATCTCTAGTCTGCAGAGGGGGTAAGAATCTCCCCTGCTTGTTTATGTACCACATAACAGTGGTGTTGTCAGTCTTTACAATTAGTTGTCCTGGAAGAATGTGGTCCTTGAAGGCTGTCAGAGCATTCTGTACAGCCATTTCATTTTGACTGATATGCAGGTGCATTTGACTTGGGTTCCATTTGCCCTGAATGCACTTCCCTGCCAGGTGAGCCCCCCCCCCCATGCATAGTCTGATGCATCTGTTGTTAGGGTTTGGGCGGCTGGGGGTGGTGTGAAAGGTAGTCCCTTGTTTTGGTGGCAGGCCTCTGCCCATCAAAGGAACTCTAGGCATAGGCAAGGTATGATAGGAATCATTGCTTCTAGATCCTGAGAATGTTGACACCGTAGGCTTTTTAGATACCACTGTAGTTTCCTCATATGCAGCCTTGCATATGGAATTAGAAGAATGCAGGAGGCCATGAACCCCAAGGCTTGCAGTATTTGTCTTGCAGATAAGCAGGATTTTTGTGGCCACTTGTTTGAAGTAGGTTGCCAAATGAATTTGTTTCTCTGGCGTGAGGCAAGCCATCTGGGAAGTTGTATTCAAGCTTGCTCCCAGGAATATAATTTGTTGACAGGGTACCAGGTGAGATTTCTTTTCGTTTATGGTGTACCCCAGACAGGTTAGAACTCCTTATACAAAGGCCAGATGATTCAAAAGTATGTCCTGGCTTTCTGCCTGAATTAGACAATCATACAGGCATGGGAATATTTGAATATTTCTTTGCCTGCAAAATGCAATAAACAGGAGCTAGGCACTTTGTGAATACCCTAGGCGCAGTACATAATCAAAGGGCAGTGCAAAAAACTGATAGTGTGTGTAGCCTGCTTTGAAGTGAAGGTATCTTCTCTGCAAGATTCCCAGATTGGGATGTGCAGGTATGCTTCTTTTAAATCTAGTGTTGCCAACCAGGCATCTTTGCCTAGCATAGGAAGCAACTGATGAAGAGTCAGCATCTTGAATTTTGGAATCTCCAAAAAGGTGTTTAGAGTAGACAGGTCCAGGATAGGATGCCATGAATTGTCTTTTCTGGGTATCAGGAAAAGTCTCAAGTAGAAACCTTGTCCCTTTTCCTCTTCTGGTACCAATTGAATAGCCCCCATGCTTAAGAGAGAAAGTACTTGTTTTTGGGCCTCTGCCCACTGATTTGGGGGTAGGTCTGGCCACCCGTTTGGTGTTGGCAATGTGTGGAAGTGAAATCTGTATCCCTGGGACACTATATTTAAAACCCATTTGTCCTGGGTAATGAGCTCCCTGTTCTTTGCATGAAGAGCAATCTTTCCCCTCCAAAGGGGCAGTCAGATGATAAGTGCTTGGAAATTTTAAAAGTAAGTCACTGAGACAGTTTACTATAGGGAGAAGTCTTATTACTCCCAGATTTGGAAGTGGAGGCCCCCCACTGCTTAGTCCTGTGTGTCCCCTGGGACTGAAACTTGGGGTTTCTGCTGTGTCTGGGTTTGGCTTGAGAAGACCTGGAAGGGGCTGGAAAGGACCAAATTTTAGAGGGCCAGTGCCTACTAAATCTAGGAGGCTGAACTTGTAAGAAATCTTTAACAGTTTGTATAGATTTAGCTTTATCTTCCATCTTTTTAAGAACTTCCTCAGCCTTGTTGCCAAACAGGCGGTCCTGATTTAAGGGAGCATCCAACAATTTAGCTTTAACATGATCAGGTAAAGATTGCTCCTTAAGCCAAGCATGCCTTCTGAGCACAGACCCAGTAACAGCAGCCCTGCAAGAGGCCTCTAATGAATCAAAACCACATTGCAAAGTATGTTTTCCAACCTGTTCAGCAGAATGCATTAAGTCCTGTAATCCTTTATTTTTTACACAATCAGGAATCAACATAATTTTCTGTTTAAGCAATCCAATAACATGTAGCTGATACTTCAACATATGAAAACGACAGTTTAAAGCCCTAATAGCCAAGGTTGCAGAAGTGTAAACCTTCTTACCCCATCTATCCAGCTCCCTGGAGTCTCTATCAGAAGGCGTAGGATTTTTAGCAGTAGAAGCCTTAATGCCCTTGGGCCCCTGAGAAATAGTCTCTGGATCCACAATAGGATTTTAAAAAAGGAACTTGTGTGACTCAGGGACCCTGTAGTATTTGTCAGGTTTTCTGGGAGTAGGAGGCAAGGAATCAGGGGCCAAACTAGATTCTGAAAAAGCATCAACAATGTCTAGTACAGGAGGAATAGCAAAAGGTCTATGCTGAGGCAGGAGTAACAAATCCCTGAGCCTTTTTTTTTGAATCAGAAAAATCCCGGCTTTCCCAGTGGAAATGCTTGCTTAGAGAAAAATCCTCTGGAGTGGAGGCAGAGGGAACAGAGTTCTCTGCATCAGAATCCTCATAAGTAGATTAGGGCAAATCCAGATCATCAGAAGAATCAGAAAAAGAACCCTGGTCAGAAGATTCAGAAACAACTTCAGTCCTAGGCCTCTTAGAAGGGGGGGGGGGTTGGCTACCCCTGATTAGAGTACTTAGATCTTCAGCCATTCTTATTTGTTTTTTGGGCATAGAGGCCTGAGCATGTGGCCTGGGCGTCATTTTTTTAGGCATGGTTCGAGATTTAGGTCTAAGTGAAGGAGGTGGCGTCTGTTTAATATGCAAGTCCGTAGACCTGAATACACCCTCAGGAGCCAGTGCCTGCACAGCGGCTCTGGACCCATCCAAGGTAGAGACACCCGCGGGTTCCATAGTTGAAGCATCGAGCTGCATACCAGACTCCAAATGGGTCTAAGTAGAGGCCTGCGAATCAGAAGTAGCGGGTATCAGGGGCTGCAAAAGCACCTCACCGAGTACCGGCGAACTGGTGACTGGCTTAGGAGAAGCGTCGTCGGCAGTTCTGGACCTCGGTGGCCTGTCTCTGTCCTTAACCTTGCGTTTTCTTGGCATCTCAGTAGTCGGATGGTTAATCGATGACATTTCTGGATAATTAAACTTAGAACCAAAATATTCAGAGGCAAAAATATACCAATGGTGGATACTGCACTGATTAAATAAAGCACAAAACCGACAGCAAGGTACATGGTGGTCAGGGTCTTGGCAAGGAATACAGTACAAATGAAAATCTTTATGAGGTATTTGCTTTCCACAAGTAATGCAATTATTAACTTTTACTGACATCGGTAAGGAGCAAGAAAAAGTTTCCCCACTGGGGTACTTAGCTTTAGTTGAAGACTTTGGTTTGAAACTCGAAAATGAAAATTTCAGGAGTTGGCTGACCGGCACTTGCAAACTGCTTCTGCTTCGGGCACCGCATGGCAAGTAAGACTGATATAATGGCATTGGCTGCATATTTTATACCCCTGATGACCTGACGTAATGGAAGAAGGGACAGCAACCAACACAGGACCCAAGACTTTGTTAATCAGGCCGACTGAGGGCTACCTGCAAGCAGATAACCCAAATGTAATGACTGCAACAGTGAAACACGAAGAACATCTGTTTTCAGGGTGCATAGCTTCAGGGAAACTGAGTAAGCTGGTTCAAAAGGCGGTAAGGTCTGTTTTTCTAAAACAAAATTTAAGTACCAAGGAAGGGGAATGGGTCTCCTGGGGGGGTTCTAATGTGGAGAACTCCTTTCAGAAAAAGCTTGACTTCCACAGTCTGGATGCCAGAGGGGGTGCAAAGGGCAAACACGCAGAGATAGCAGACAAGTGGACTTTGACTGAATATGTTAGTCCTGAGTAGAGTAGCTCACACAAATAGGATAGGACCATCAGTATCGGAGTAGTGAGGGGGTTTTTGTTATTCATTTGACACCACTTAAATACATAGTTTCTCCTAGTACTAGGTTTTCTGGCCTCCTGCAGAACATTGAGTATGCCCTCTGAATATAGGTGTCTGCAAGGGATTAGAATCCCATCATCCTGAAGGTCAATTTTAGATTGTTCACCTGTGGGTAGAGTAGGGATCCCTTGTCCTGTGTGAGCAGGTCTAATCAGTGGGGTAACCTGTGGTGATTGCCCTTGGCTAGTAAGTGTAGGAGGGGAAACCAATGCTGTCTTGGCCAATACAGGGTCACCAGTAGTATTTTGGGTTTGTCCTTCCGAATTTTCAGGAGGACTTTCTGAATTAATGTGAAAGGAGGGAAGGCATAAAGGTACATTCCCTCCTAAGAAAAGGAGAATGTGTCCACTTTCCAAGCTTGTGGATGTGGATTCCTTGTGCAAAAGTTGGGCATCTGCTTGTTCTGGGGGGAGACAACGAGTTCTGCTTGTGGAATATCCCCACCTGTGTATCAGGCCCTGGATGACCTCTCTCTCTCTCTCTGAAACATCCATTCTTGAGAGGGAGCCGAGGTTCTGATGAGTTTGTCTGGCATAACATTCTCTGTTGAGGGGATATACATTGCTAGCAGGTGAACCTGGAGAGAAGCTGCTAAGTTCCAAATCTGGATGGCCAGGCTGTATAGAGGAGTAGGACCTGGGCCCCCTTGCTTGTTGATGTACCACAGGACAGTCATATTGTCTGGGATTACTTTCTGGGTTCCTGGCAGGACAGTGGGTTTGAAAGTTAGAAGGGCTAGTAGCAATGCCCTCATTTTCTTGATGTTGATGTGGCCTTTTTGCCTTGAACTGAGAATTGTTGTCGCTTTGTTAAGAGCACTGCACCCCACCCCAGGTCTGACACATCTGTGGAGACCTGTTGTTGTGGGGCTGGAAGTTCAAGGTGGGCTCCTAGGTTGAGTTGCATTGCTGAGAGCCACCACTGGATTTCCTTTTTAAGCACAAGAGCAGTGGAAGAGGAGAGTCCATGGGTTGGGAATGTTGGCTGCATAGATTTTTCAAGACTCACTGTATTTTGCGCATGTGGAGTCTTGCCAGAGGTAACATGGGAATGCCATGTGGCCTTGTACTCTCAGGAATTCCTGAGCTGTCAAGAAGTGGGCAAGGACCTGACTCTGGTATATGCAAAGGTCTTTGATCCTTTAGTCTGGGATGAAGGCTTTCATGCTGTCTGTTCTGATCCTGGTCAGGTGTGATTTTTCTACATTTGGGGTGAACCCTGAGTTAGGGTGGAAGACACCTGTTGTAGGTGAAGTAGAAGAACTTGGTAGTCTTGATGAAAGATGAGCAGGTCATCTAGGTATGGGTATATTTGTATACCCTGGGTCCTGTAGTAAGCAATAAAGGGGGCTAGGCACTTTGTAAACACTTGAGGAGCAGTGGAGAGACCAATAGGCAAGGCAGAGAATTGAAAATGATAGGAGCCTATTGTAAATCTGAGAAATTTCCTGTAATCTGGATGGATAGGAATGTGGAGATAGGCACCCTTTAGGTCCAGGACTACCATGAATGCCTGGGGGGGGGTGATTAGTGGTAACAGAAGGGGTAAGGTGATCATTTTGAAGCTATGAATGTGGAGGAAGAGGTTTAAGGAGGATAAGTCTAGGACTGGCCTCCAAGGGCCGTCTTTTCTCGGTACAAGAAACATTCTGGAGTAAAAGTCTGTTTCTTTGTGGGGTAGGCACCTGTTCTATGCTGCCCCGAGTTATGAGCTGTTGAATGATGGTTGGGAATAAGTGGATTTGGTCTCTTGGTGGCCGAGGGATACCTTGAAAAAGTGAAAGCGTCCACTAGGTCATGAATTATCCTCTCTGAATAATGGAGAGGACTTACTTTTCTGCTGTTATTCTCCACCAGAAGGGTAGGGAGAGAGTGAGTCAAAGGGATAAGGGTGTTTCTGGATGCAAATGGGGGTGAGTCACAGTGGAGGTGGTCTGGATTGGTCAGACTAACTCCGAAAAGATGTAGTGGAGGAGCTTGTGGGAAACCTGGGAGTAGAGCTTTTTCTGGGCTGTCTACCTTACTTAGATGGAGGGGCTGAGTGAAAGGACTGCCTTCGAACAAAGGAGGGCTTCTGTGGGTAATTCCTGCGGTATCTAGGAATAGGGTATACCAGAAGATATTTGAGATTCTGTAATTCTTTTCCATTTTCTTGAAGGGATTTAAGGAGCTCAGCAGAAGCCTGTCCAAAGAGGGCCTTATTATCCAAGGGTGCATCCAGTAATTTAGTCTGAATATCTATAGAGAGAGAGAGGTTGAAGCCTATCCCAGGAATATTGCCTTAGAAATGATCCTGAAGCAGCTGATTTAGATGAGGCTTCCACAGCATTGTAACTGCACTTAGTGCCTGGTCATTTGGGATGCTGTGGAGAGTAAGGAATTAACTTGGGCTTTTATAGGGGAGTCCTGTACCTCAGAGAGAAGGGTAGAGCTTTGGAAATAGTATCTAAAACACACCTGGCCATGTGTGTTTGGCAGTTCAAGGCCCTTATGGCTGGAGTAGAGGAGGTATATACTTTTTTCGTCAGTCTGTCCATAAGTTTGCTGTCTTTATCCATTGGGTAAAGGGCAGCGGAAGGTAACTGCCTTGAATATTTGTCTGCAGAAACAGCTATAACAGCTGGATTTACTGGTGAATTTCCAAAAGAGAAACTGGGTGTCCTGGGGGACCTTATAGAAATGGTCTGGTCATATAGATGCTGGAGGTTGTGAGTCAGGAGACTGAGCATCCAAAAAAGCATCCTGAAAAGCAGGTAGTCAGGGTGGGACAGCAGAAGGAGATGGTTGCTCCACTTGTAAGAGGTCAAAGTACCTTTGCTTGGATTCAGATACTTTTGAAGCCTGCCACGTAAAATGTTCCCTCATGAGGGAGATAGTGTCCCCAAAGGTAAATTCTTCTCCCGGGGATTCACGAGAAATAGAATCCTACTTCTCTGGGGCAATGAAATCCTTAGGGGAGTCTATCTGGATTTCATAAGAGAAGGATTCCTCAGAAGAGGAGTAATCTTCCTCAGATATTTGAACTGGTGGCTGAGGTGAGAGAGTAGGGGGAAGCTGTTGTGTCTGCAAGGCCTGAAAAGCCTTAAAGAGACTTTGCGAGAACACTTCCCAACCAGGCACGTGTTGAGGTTCAGGGTGCTTAGTTTTTTTGTTTTCTCGTCAAAGGAGTTGCTGGTGGAGAAAGCATAGAAGTGGATGTCTGCTTAGTAGGAAATGAAGGAGCAGGGCCTTCCAACTGTGTGAGTCGTGGTTCCATTCCACCATCAGTTTCTGATGGCTGAATTGCCTCAGTGGATGTACATATGGTTTCCGGCACCCCAGCTTCCATTAAGGTTCCCTGGCCTGCTTTGGACACCATCTGAGCTAATTATGGGCTTTCAAGCGCCTCTAGAACCTGCTCGGATGCCTGAGGCGCAGCTTGTTTCGGGCCTGATTTTCTTGGCCTTCTTGCTCGGCGGCTCGCCAGATGGGCCTACCCCTCCCTTCCATACCGAGCACTAAGAGACAAAGCCTTTGGTTCTCTAAATACAACTTCAAAGCCTCCAAGCGGCTTCGGAGAGTTTTTGCAAATAGGACAGGACATATGGTCATGGGCCTCACCCAAGCAAAATACGCACTTCTCGTGCGCATCCTTGTGAGGAATTTATCTCCCACAAGCACACTACTCATTTCTAGCTAACATGCAAGTCTAAACTGTAATCAAAGTAAGGAAAAAACCCAACAGGGCACGCATCTGTATCGGTTGAAGCGGTCGTCTGGTCCTGAATGGAATCATATTCGGTCTGAAGAAACACGATCTGCTTATGGAACTGGCAAACAGGTGTCAGACGTTCACTCCAGCAGAAAAATTCTGATGAGGGTCCATGCAGATGTCACTTTTATACCTAATGTTAGTTTATGGCCCTGGTAGGGACGTCATACTTACCCTCCCGTGAAAAAGACTTTGGTATACTGGCTGGACGGTGGGCAGCCGCGGTGGTGCAATGGTTAGCATTGCCGCCTCACAGCAAGAGGTTCTCCGGTTCAATCCTCAGCTCAGGTGCCTTCTGTGCGGAGTCTGCATGTCCTCCCTGTGGTTGCGTGGGTTTCCTCCGGGTGCTCCGGTTTCCTCCCCATCCCAAATACATGCTGTAAGTGGATTGGACACTCTAAATTGGCCCTAGGTGTGAGTGCGTGCATGTCTGTGCCTTCTGTGGAAGGTTGGGCGCCGGGCTGGCAACTCGGCACCGCAAAAAAAGTACAGTTTTGTACCTACCATAAATGTAGATGTCCGAGAAGTATGCATCTGCAGTCCTTACAAATGGGTTGTCCTGGCCTCAGGCAGCCCTTTGGTCGGCCGGATTCCAAAGTCTGGGTCTGGCCTCGGCTGATGTCGCTCTTCACCCGACGTCATAGCTGCAGTTCAGCGGGTATAAAGGCATCGGCCGACGCCATTTTCCTCAGTGTTTCTTGCCCCAGATGCCAGGTGCCCTCTAGGAAGGCTAACTTTGGATAAATGCAAATGTTTCCAAACAATAGAGAGCAAATAGAAATAAACATGTATACACATATATACAAACAAATACACCATAATAGATTCCCCCAGCTAGCTACAAGATGGGCAAATACCCTAGGAGTACCACAAAGGGGAAGGAGGGTGGGTAATCCTGACTGCAGATGCATACCTCTCGGACATCTACATTTATGGTAGGTACAAAACTGTACCATGTCCTTCAAGGATGCATCTGCAGTCCTTACAAATGGGTAGAATACCATAGCCAAACTGGGGGAGGAGGCACTAAGAGTTTATGGTGTAGTTAAGATCCCTTGCAAAACAGCAGTGGCAAAACCTGCTCGGGATCTGGAGTATAAAGGCAGATTATAATGCTTGGCAAATGTATGCACGGAGCTCCAAGTAGCAGCCTCTAAAATGTCTTTGGTAGCCACTCCTCGTAAGAAAGCTGTAGTAGTGGCTGTAGCCCTTGTGGAATGAGGTCTGATGTTTTCTGGAGTTGCCTTTCCATGAAAAGAGTAACAAAATCTAATGCAATTTCCTATCCATTTTGAGATTGTTTGTTTTGAAATTGCTTTTCCTTCCATTCCTGTGGCATATGCTACCAGAAGCTGGTCAGTTTTTCTATAGTTCTTGGTTCTGTCCAGGTAGTAGCGCAATTGTCTGTGTACATCCAAGGTATGCAGCAATCTTTCCCCCCTGTTCTGTGGATTGGGGAAGAATGTTGGTAGGTGTATTGCTTGGTTTAAAGATACTCTGGAGTCCACTTTTGGCATAAAGGTAGGATTAGTTCTCATGGACACTCTATCCTGATGGAAGATAAGGAAGGGTTGTACTGCCATTAATGCCTGTAATTCAGAAACCCTTCTAGCTGAAGTGATTGCAAGCAGGAATGCAGTCTTCCAAGATAAGTACTGTAATTCTGCTGTTGCTGCTGGTTCAAAAGGGGGGAGTGTTAACTTTTCTAACACAAAGTTCAAGTCCCATGTAGGCAATGGTGGTTTCCTTGGTGGTTTTACATTTTTAATTCCTCTGAGAAACTGTCTGAGTAGAGGTTGAGAAAAGACTGGAGGATCCATGTTGTATTCTGCTGAAATTGCTGATGCATGAATCTTAATGGAGGAGTAAGACAGACCACTGTGGAAAAGCTCTGCTAAATATTCCAGGATGTTAGCTATGTTTGCCAATGATGCATCTACTCCTTTTGTTGCACTCCAAATGAGATATCTTTTCCATTTTGCTGAATAAGTTTTTCTTGTTGAGGGCCTGCGAGCCTCCAAGATAATGTCTTTAACCCTTTGAGATAAATCTTGGTTATTTTGTCTTATGCAATGTTCCAGGCAGCCAGCTGCAGTGTTTTCAGGTTTGGATGCAGGGTTTTGAAGTTGTTCTGTGTTAACAGTAAGGGAACTAGGGGCAGAGGCCATATTTGTTCCCGAGACATGCTCCTCAGTAATGGGTACCAATGCTGCCTCGGCCAGTCTGGAGCTATCAGGATGATCCTTGGACGGTCTTCTTTGATCTTCAATAGCACCTTGTGCATCAAAGGAAGAGGTGGGAATGCATATGCTGTCAGGTTTTTCCAACTGAAAGATAGGGAGTCCACCTTCCAAGCAAGTGGGTGGTATGCCCTCGTGCAGAATTTTTTCAATTGGTGGTTGTGTGGGGATGCGAATAAGTCTATTTCTGGTAGTCCCCATTTCCCTGTAATGGATTTGAAGATGTCTGGATGTAACATCCATTCATGGGCATCCGTGGTAGTTCTGCTTAGGATGTCTGCTAGTATATTTTCTTTTCCTGGTACAAATATTGCTTGTAACTGAATGTTGAAGCTCAGGGCCACATTCCAGAGGTCCATTGCCATCCGGCATAGAGGGTATGAATGTGTGCCTCCCTGTTTGTTGATGTACCACATAACTGTGGTGTTGTCCGTCCTTATCAGCAATTGACCCTGTCGAAGAAATGGTCTGAATGTCTGAATTGCCAGTTTTACTGCCAGCATCTCCTTTTGATTTATGTGTAGGTTCAGCTGGTCTTGAGTCCATAAGCCTTGTATGCACTTGTCCAGCATGTGTGCCCCCCAACCGAGGTCTGAGGCGTCCATTGTGATAATCTGGCTTGGTTGAGTGCTGTGGAAGGGCAGCCCTTTGTTCGATTGACAGGCCTGAGCCCACCATTGGAATTCTTGCTTCAGGCATGGAATTATTGGAATTTGGGTTTCTAGGCTGTGCTTGTGCTGAGACCATAAATTCCTTGGGTACCATTGTAACTTTCTCATATGTAGTCTGGCATGTGGAATCAATATTATGCAGGATGCCATGTAACCCAGGGCTTGCAGGACTTTCCTTGCTGTTAGCTGGTTCTGCTTTGCTAATACCATGAAATAGAGAGGAAGGTGCTTCTGTTTTTCTGCTGTGAGGGATGCCATTTGATTTGATGTGTCCAGCTCTGCACCAAGAAAGTTATCTTTTGGGATGGTATCAGCCTTGACTTTTTTATATTGACTGTGTATCCCAGGGCTTGCAGTAGATGAATGACCTTTTTCAAATCTTTTTCTAATTTGTTTTTGTTGTCCGCTTGTAACAGGCAGTCGTCCAGGTAAGGGTAAATTTGAATTCCCTGAAGCCTGCAATGAGCAATTACTGATGCCAGGCATTTCGTGAATACTCTGGGCGCAGTAGATAAGCCAAAGGGCAATGCTGAGAATTGATAATGCTCTGATCCTGCAAGAAATCTGAGGTATCTTCTGCAATTTGGTCGTATGGGGACGTGCAGGTATGCCTCCTTGAGATGTAGAGTTACCAGCCAAGTCTCCTTGCCCAGCATGGGAAGAAGCTGCTGTAGGGTCAGCATTTTGAATTTTGGAACAATGAGATATGTGTTTAGAGCAGACAGGTCGAGAATAGGTCTCCATTGGTTTTCTTTTCTTGGCACCAGGAAAAGTCTGGAGTAAAATCCTTGCCCTTGTTCCATAGACGGTACCCTTTCTATAGCTCTCATCCTTAGTAAGTGTTGTATTTGTTCTAGAGCTTTTGCCTTCTGATTTGGAGGTAGGTTTGGCATTCCACTCTTCCTTGGTAGAGTATGGAAGTGAAACCTGTAACCTTGGTCTATTGTCTGTAAAATCCATTTGTCTCCTGTGATGTGATGCCAGTTTACTGAAAATAAGGTTAGCTTTCCGCCTAAGGGTGCTTCCAGTTGTTCCCTGGTAGGCGATCTCAGAGCCAAGTCACTGTGATTGTCCTGTGGAAGTGGTGGTGGCTGGATCTGTGGCAGTACTTCGCTGGTTGTTAGGCTGCCACTGACGTCCCCTGTAGGCACCTCTGGATTGAACCCTGCCTCTTGGGCACCTATTCCTGCCTCTCTGAGCTCTGGAGGTGTCTGGAAAGGACCGATTCTTGGAAGGCCAGTTCCTACTAAACCTTGGAGGCTGGACCTGTAAGAAATCCTTGACTGTCTGGACAGATTTTGCTTTCTCTTCCACCTTCTTCAGCACCTGCTGTGCAGGGGAGCCAAACAAATTGAGCTTATCCATGGGAGCATCTAGGAGCTTTGATTTAACATGGTCTGGTAAGGACTACTCTTTTAACCATGCATGCCTTCTGATCACTGTACCAGTCATAGCTGATCTAAAGGAAGCCTCCAGTGCATCATAGCCGCATTTTAAAGAATGATTACTGACCTGCTGAATGTTATGTACCATTTCCTGAACAGATTTTTGTCTAATGGTTCAGACGAGGACAGTTTTTTAGTTAACTGATCTAACATAAATTCCTGATACTGAATCATGTGGAATTGACAGTTTAAGGCCCTAGCCGAAAGAGTAGCAGAAGTGTAAACTTTTTTACCCCATCTCTCTAAGGCCCTAGATTCCCTTTCAGAGGGGAGGGGGTTTTTGGCAGAGGTAGCTGCTACAGCCTTGGGTCCCTAGGAGATAGTTTCAGGATCTGCAAAAGGAGCCTTATACAAATGATAATGTGTGTCCGGAACCCTGTAGTACCTGTCGGGCTTAGCAGGGGCCGGAGGAAGAGAATCAGGAGCAGTACAAGCATCATTAAATGCATCATCCACAACAGTGAGTACTGGAGGAATGGCTAAAGGCCTATGCTGTGGCAAATGCAAGAGAGTCTGAAAAATCCTGGCCCTGCCATTGCAAGGTTTCCCCAAAAGAAAATTCCTCAGGCGGAGAGGCAGAAGGAATGGAGTCTTCTGCATCAGAGTCCTCATAAGGAGAATAAGGGCCCTCTGGAGGGTTTGTATTATCTGAATCATCAGAGGAGTAATCTGAAGAAACTGGCTCAGGGGGCTCTGCTCTAGGCCTCTTCTCTGGAGGTGGGTGAGAGGCTCTGTCAGGGTGAGGTTGGGATCCCCGGATCAAAGAAATGAGATCCTCTGCTAGACTAAGCATTTGAGAACTAGAGCTAGGCCTGTGAGAGGGGGTCTTAGCAGGCACAGTTTTGGTAGATTTTGCTGCTTTAGCCCTGGCAAAAGCCTTAATCGACATGGATGCAGGGGGCCTAGCAGCTCCACGTGCAGGAGTAGATATATCTAAAGGTATAGTATCAGATAAATCCTGTGAACCTGCAAGAGCAGGTGGGATTTCAGTAGCAGATTCAGCCATGCTGGATGAGGCCTCGGTAGGAGGCAAGCTTTCGGCCGAAGGAAGAACCGTGGACTCAGTATCAGCCGAAACCGAGACACTTGCAGTTGACTTAACCGCGGTTTCGACCGCGAGTGTCAGTCCTTTTCCTTGAGCTTTTTAGTTAATTGTGAAGTCGGAGTTTCCGACGGCATATTGTAAGCAAAAGCGGAGCCGAAAAACTCCTCAGCAAATTCCGACCGACGTCTAAGCGTCCGTTGGTTGAAAGAAGCACAGGCTAGACAAGCTGCTACATCATGGTCTGGGCCTAAACAAGGTAGGCAGTAAGAGTGGAAATCTTTATGAGGTATTTGTTTCCCACAAGTTAAACAGTTATTCACTTTTTCTGACATCGGCTGAGGCAAGAAAGAGTCCCCAACGGGGTACTTAGCTTTTTAGAAGTCTTCGGTAGTAGTAATCTCTGGATCTGACCGACCGGCACTTGCGAACAGCTTCTGCTTCGGGCGCCACACGGCAAGAAAGACTGAGGAAAATGGCGTCGGCCGATGCCTTTATACCCGCTGAACTGCAGCTATGACGTCGGGTGAAGAGCGACATCAGTCGAGGCCAGATCCAGACTTTGGAATCCGGCCGACCGAAGGGCTGCCTGAGGCCAGGACAACCCATTTGTAAGGACTGCAGATGCATCCTTGAAGGACATCTCCACTGTCAATCATGAGTGGACAGGTGACCGCTGTGGTGACCCCTAACCGGGAAAAGCTGAAAGATGATGATTATACTGGCCGGACGGTGGCGCTGTAGGCAGCAACTCCCTACTGTTATGAATACTGCAACATGAGAATATGACATCAATAGGAAGAAACACTAGCAAGGTCCAGCTCAATATTTTAATATAAACAATTAAGCACTTTCGTCTGTGGTAATCAGTTCTTCAGAACACAATCCCAGCTCAACTCATTTTATAGCTCAATTACATGTGGCACATCAATTAGAGGCAGAGCCTGAGTGAGGGGTACCCATTCCACTCCAATTAAGGCATGTGTTTAAGGTAAGTATGTTAGGTAATGGTATCATTAACAGAGTACTAGGCAACATGTTTGTTGCGTCTTTGAGCAACATAGGGGATACATATAACATTATGTCCACCATTTGGCCAACTGTCAGGCCACATGTCACAGTCTGGTACTCATTTGGAACATATACATTGGCAGTTGTTAGAAGCAGGAGCTTCATACATGTATGTTAGTTGTGCAGCTGTGCTAATCTGCACTAAGTTACAAAGAATTGTTTACTGCACTCAGATAGTAGTGGGGCTCATTTGCATTACTGGAGTTAAAATCCTCTGTGAATGCATACAAATGCATGACGTGACACTTTATGCACTTATAGTTTTGCTACAGGGATATGTCATGTGTGTTTCTATCTGCAGGCCTGTGATTTCCATTAGTGACAAGCAGACATTTCATTTGAAATGCAGTCTGGATAAAGTGTGTGTCACTCATCCAGTCGGGAGAAAATAGACAAGCCTTTATAGATTCTGTTCAAGCAGCTTTATTATGCACAAACACATCAGGATGGAGACTTAACTTTAACTTGGATAAACTTATAAACAAACTAGCTATTACACTCATACATGCTCACTTTCTGGCTGCACTCTCAAATTGGCACTGAAGCTAGCATGTGCTTGCTATTTATATGGACATGCTGACCTTGAAATTCTTCTTAAAGGTACAACACACACACACACTATTCTGCATACTCCCGCTGAGAAATAAGTTATGCAATATTGATGACACTGATTGATATGCAGTTGACAATTCTTTGTCGTGCAATTATACAGAACAAAATAAATATAGACAATTATCTCCAGGTTGCTGTGTATTTCACACTATATCTGGAAATACGACCAAATCGTGCGACACAGAAATTGGAATTAGGTCTAGCAACTGGGACCGTCTCTGCTGAATGTTCAACTTTAGGTACATCAGGACCATCATCAGGAATGGAAGTAGAAGGCAAGACACGCTCTGCAACAGGAACATTGTCTGGATTGCTCTGAGATCTAGAGTCTGTATCACAGCAACAATGCTGCGATATTGATTCTGGTAGAGGAAGATGTCTGTGATCTCTCCTGTACTCCACACCCTCAGATTCTACGAAGTAGGATCTTGGCTGAGTACAAATATCCATTACTTGACCAATCTGACAAACGTTTTGCAGTACGCATCCTCACTGGTCTCTCCTCCTTTCAACGGGCGAAGAAATCTGCTCGATTTATCATAGCTGGACTTCTGGAAAGAATGCTTCCTGAATTACAGGGCTCTAATGGTTCTGTTCTTCTTAGCTTTAGGCTTCAACAAACTGGAATTAATAGGCAATGTTATACTGGTTTGCCTGGATAGAAGTCTCTGAGCAGACAAGCCAAGTATATCGTCACAGGGTAAGTTTCTGAGATTGGGTAAATTCAAAAAGACCAATCGGTAATGTCACACTTTGATCTTTCAAGTAATTGCTTTGCACTCTGTACTGCATGTTCAGCTAGTCCATTTGACTGTGGATATTCTGGGCTACTAGTAACATGTATGAAGTCCCATTCTCTTGCAAATTTCTGAAACTGACTAGCAAACTGAGTACTATTGTCAAAAATAACTGTGGACTACCATGGACTGAGAAATGACGTTTCAACTTAGTGATAACAGCCGTGGACATCAGGTTAGGTAGTAAATCGATCTCAAACCAGTTCAAATAAGAGTCTACCAATACTAAGCAATGCTGATTGTTCCACTCGAATATGTCAGTGGCTACTGTTGACCAAGGTAGTTCAGGAACTTGATTAGCTGAAGTGGTTCCCTTTGCAAATGTGGTTTAATACCATTGCATACTGAAGAAGAAAGTACTTTATCAAGGTCTTTTACTAGAGAAGGCCAAAATACTAGCTCTCTTGCCCTTCTTTTGGTAAATTCGGAACCTGGGTGACCACGATGTAAAATCTGGATATATTCATGTTGTAAGAAAGCAGGAACAATTCTAGGACCTTCAAAAATAATGCCATCTTCCATCAACGTCTCATCTCTGTAAAGAAAATAAGTTTGCACTTCAGGTGGCACACTAGATTGTTTTGACGACCATCCAACATTAATGTAGAGTTTGTGCTTTTGCAAAATTGGATTAGTCTGATCTCTCAGCTCAAGTCTTGTGGTAGAAAAATTACGTACTTCCATGACATCAAAGTTAAAATTCTCTGTCTGCATAAGACGTTCCACTGTATTTATGGGTGATCTGGATAAGGTATCAGCCAGATAAAGTCTGCCTTTTGTACAGACCATTTTGAAGTTGTATTTTTGCAATTTGAGCATCATTCTTTGCAACCTCGCTGGAGCCAAATGCAGAGGCGTCTTTAAAATAACTAGAGGTTGGTGATCAGTTTCAATCTGAATAGCTCGAACATAGATATAATCATCAAACCTTGAACAGGCAAATACTATTGCCAAAAGTTCTCTCTCGAACTGAGCATATTGCATTTCAGTCTGGGTAAGGGTTCTAGATACACAGGCTACTGATCTGCCTTCTTGAAGAATAACTGCACCAAGACCAAATTTTGCAGCATTATAGGATTAGGAAGTCTTTGATGTTTGGGGAGACTGTTTTTAAGTTCTCAGCATAAGATCGTGTGTGTGTGTGGTAGATGTAATGTGCTTGTGTTCTTCTTGACAATCTTATTTGTTAGCAAGATTTTTGCCAACGATGAAGTTGCGCATGTACATCTCCTGCATACTGTGTTGCTTAAGAATTAAATAGTCTGTATACATGTGACAACTGCTACACTGTCTCAGGATGCCCATATCAAGCTGGTTATGGAAACATTTGGAAGTTGCATATCTGTGCTGTCCGAATCTGTATTAGGGTGGTCTGTTGGGGTTTAAGTACTACATTTTACAAAAGTCTCCTAGAGTGGTCTCTCTAGAATTAAGGACAAGACTTGAATATTGCTAGGACATGGTATCAGATACTGTTAGGATATGGTATTTCCAGCTCCGATAGACCTGACAAACACCTTCTACTACAAGACGGATGACTTTAGTCCTCTTAATGTTGGCCCTTTTATTGCACAGCAAAAAGAACCTTCTAGTGCAATGCAACAAACAGCTTATTCCCTAGCAATCACCCTCTACAAGGTGATAAGACAAAACAGTTCAAGTAACATTTAAGGAGAAATGGCAATTTGCAGCAAAAATTTACTTTAAATGCTCATAAAATTGCAAAATACAAGCAGCGATCACTTAGGGTGAAAAACAAGTGCAATAATACAGTTTGATAACTTATTTTTGCCTGGATGGCACTGAATTCAGTGGGAACACTTCTTGAAGCACAGACAAGTAACCAAGGTTTGCTGAGATTTGTGTAAATGAGACATTTATCCACCAGAGACTGCGTGAGAAAAATGGTATTATTGTCCAACAGCAAAAAATAAACTTGACATGAGTTATACTCTCCTTTGCAGATGACTTTCTGCTTTCACATAGGCACAAAATAGTAAACATGTCAATACAGACTTCAGTTCTGGCCTCAGCAGGCATCCACCTGCAGCAAAAATCTCAATGTAGCAGTACTGTGGCAGTGATCCTCAAGAAGAACATTAAGTTTCACTTATAATGACACTGTTCGTATAGATTTTTTTTTTTTTTTTTTTACTGTGCTTCCATTTGCTAGTACAGTAACAAATTAGAACGTAGCACAAGCAGAACTACAATGTGACTAAAGCCATAAGTATGGTCCACAAAAAGAGAGTTTGATTGGTGGCTCACAAGCAGAGAGGACAGGTGTGGTCATATGGGGGGAGAGGGAGCATAGCATGTGCTCTGGCACACCTTCACAGATTGCAAGACTGCCTACAAGGGGAAACAACTTTGGCAGAGTCTCATACAGTGGTGTGGACAATACACCTCAAAGTCCACTGCATGGCAACCTGTAGGACAGACTGCGTACTGGCACAGGAGGTGGGAATAGGCCTCAAAGAGGAAACACTTCAGTAGTATTTCTCTGCCATAGGATGGCTCGAGATCCTCACCAGCCCCAAAAATAGGTTGCAATTAAGTTCCAGGACAGCTAGAGGGATGTGGCAAATATGGTGGGCAAGGAAAAATACCTGAAGTAGTAAACTTCAGAAAGCCAAAACAAAAATCTGATTTTAGCTAGCTGCAATACTACAATCAGAATCAATAATGTGCGAACCAAAACTGTGTACTTACCAAAACACTAGGTTTGAAGGATTCAGTCTTCATTAATGCACATGATTCTACACATGGCACATGCTCTATTCAGCTAATGCAACTTTCCAAGGCTACTGAAGTATCACCCTCCTCCCATGGAATCTGCACCTGCTTCCAATCTGCACCTGCTTCCTTAGACTTCCATACTCTGACCAAAGTCAAGAAAGCAAACAAAAGACACACAAAAGCCTTCCTCTAACCACACAAGAAGCTGGAGAAAGGGCTGGTTAATGAAGCAGAATCCTCCAAGTAGATGTAATGGTATGCTACATATATAACTTTTATATCTGCTAAGGAAATTAATTTTTAACCCATAGGACACAGAGTCCCTTGCCAAGTCTCCTGGGTGACAGGTCCAGGGATCTCACCATTAATACACAGAACACAAGGAGTGGAAAAAAAAATACTCTAGTACAATATCTAACCTTCAATGTGGATCAGACATACCCAGAGAAAAACAGCTAAGGTGACTGAGTAGTGATCATGCTGTCAGTATACTGGAAAGATGTACTCGGACAATCATCAAGCTTAAATCACAGATGGCAACCGCAATGGAACTAAAACAGAGCAGCACAGAGAAAAAAAGGCGGTGGCAGGCAGGGAAATAGAAAAGAAAAAGCCAAATAGGAACTATTCAGCAGGCCTGAAAGCCCTATTTGAAGAGGAAGGCACCTATAAAAATAAAGTGCGATTTACACTGGTACAAGCCTGAAATGAATGGCAAAGGTGGTCACCAACCTTTAAACCAACACAGAAAATACATCTTCAATGAAAACTATTTAAACTTGAACTATCATGATCCAAATGAATACTTTCAAGAAGAAGAAGAAGCTGTGAAATTCTAACAGGCATAGGTATCATGGGATGAAGATGCATGTGTTTGTGTAGCCTGGGGAACATCTTACATTGAACACAGCATTTGCACTGCACACAGCCCGATGGCTTACAGGGGTACATATTTCATTGGCAGATCTGATGTTCATTTATACATTTTATCAAAAGAATGAACACACCTTCATAGGACAACTTTTAAATGCATATAAATCTAGAAATTGAAGACTGCTATACACAAGCCAGAATACTCAAATCAACTGTAAAACAGGTGTGGATAAGAGGCGTTTTAATTCAGATGGAAATAGTACAACTTTAAAATGCTACAGCTGATAAATTATGTGAAATTCATCACAAGGAATTTTATTTAGCAAAACAATGCACATCTTGTTCCCAAACTAGTGCAATAAGATAATTGAACACAATCTATTCTTTTCACAACTCAATGTGCTAAAACAGAACTGCTTCACATATTGAAAATATTACAATTCAACTGGTCCAAACCTCCCCTTCAGTGGCAGAGGACCTTATAATATCCACCTGAGCAATTAAAGATCTAGCAGTGTTGCAGAAAGTAAATAAGCAAGACGCTACCAAATATGCAGTATGAGGAGATTCAATACAATCTAGCAAAGACTGTCAGATTAAACACTTTATTTTTCCACCAGACTGAAAATAGCTTATAAATCTGCATGTGGGGGACTACCTTTATATAACAGCCTATGAGGCTGTAATACCTTGAGGTGGACTATATAATGCTAGGGAGTAAAGTACCTACCACAGGCTGCATAACTCTGTTCCCTAACCTGCCAATTTTAAGGATTATTAAATAGTACCAAATTCAACTAAAATGCAATCAGTTCTTCCTCAGACTTGAAAGCCATCCATCAGAAATTACCCTTTTTGCGCTGATTTAAGATTCAGTCTGTATGCCTCATCTCAGGAGTGACAGACATGGGAATATGGCATACATGTGGAGGTTGTGGGAATCAAACTCAGACAAATAGGACAATGCTCATTTGCCGTTCACCTTCTTCACAGATACCCTCTAATCTACACAAATGTATTAAGGTTTTCAAAACCACCTTGCTGTTTCCAATTCTTCTGCCCTTTTACTCGAAAATCAGTCAAGTAATACTGATGCATTATAATAACTCTCATCAGATGCAAAACGTAATCATTCTAAAAATGTGACTACAAAACTATACATTTCATCTTTTAAAAGTAAATGAACATTGAATGTATTGGAAAACACTTTTCCGTTCCTTCCTATGGTTACTGCATTGTCACTAGAATAGAAGTACTACCACATGAACTAACAGCTTGGAAGACAACATATTAGAAATCAGAGTAACGTGTATGAGTAGTGGTTAACAGTATTTGTCACTGGCTTGTCAAAAAATTACATCATCTAAACATCTTGTAACAGTGAGACTAAAATTCAAATACTTTGAACAGCACAGGTTACTGAAAACTGTGACACGTGCATCAAGTAAAAACAGCAGCATAGCTCTTAATAGGGGTACATCACAGTTTGAAGTTTTTTTTTTTTGATACCAAAGGTTACATCGCACAATGAATCAACGAAATGCCTGAATTAAACCTCTTTCTAGCATATGAATACATTGACCAAGAACTTAATCTGATAATTGTGTTAACGGAAATATTTTAGTGCAGAACATTTTCATCTATGACCAGGGGACAGACATTAACCAACCCATCAAACAACTACTAAATCAAGCTGGAATGGTCTTTCTCTCTGCAATTGTATTTTACACTTTCTATCCACAGTCACTCCATCTAAAGTAGGGAAAAAATAAGAAAAGAAAAACAGCTTCCAGACTGCAATGTGGAGATAACCAGCTACAATCCAATACCAAGTGCCATATATTACCCGTCAGGAAATGGCATTAAATTGCAGCACAATTCCGGCCCTTGTACGGCTGTAAAAGCAGGAAAAGGTCACTTTTGTATGCCCCAACAGGCAAAAAAAACCTTAATTACGCATGTACATTTTAAGAAAACTGTACAACTTTACCACCAAACAGTGCTACAAAGGATGCCTGGAACTTTGCTGTGCAGAAAATGCTTTTTTGTTTTGCAATGCGTTCAGTTTATTTCAAATGCCATTTAAAAGATGCACACAGAGTTGAAATCTACAGATGAAAGGCAGTTTACTCCAATGACAGAACTGACACAGCTGCGATCTTAGAGAAGCATGATGAGCTTGGACAGTGGTTACCCTTAAAACAGTTTGGAAACAAGACTACCCAAGGTGTGTTACATATGCAACTGAATAGTGTGAGTTAGCAAAATCAGTATTTTTCTTAGAAATGCATACCTCCAGTGAAATACAGAAATTCAGCTCAACAGTAAAATGCCGTACTGTCACCCGATTAAGAGTGTTATTCTGGTCCCATCCTGTTCATGAATTAGTTTTCAGCTTTAGTATGTCCCAGGCTGTAGTAAATACCACAATCAAAAAACAGAGCTACTGTCTGATCTACTCTGATAAACCAATACAGAATTACAGCATAATGGAAAACTTAAGAGACAAGACTACAAAAACTCAAATCCCACCAAAGTTACTAACTCAAAAGAGTGCAACCTTCAGCAAAGACATTCTATTTGTAGGTTAAAATACATCAGCAACAGTAGGTCAGCGAAAATGTAAAATAGTGTTTAAAGATCATGGGAAGGGGGAATCAAACTTCACTTAAATGGAAAATAAAAAGTTTAAATGTAAATCAAAAGTTTTGGTATAACAGCAGAGTCCTCCCCAAAAGTAAGCCTCTAACACATGAACAGATTTCAGCTATAACATAACAGAACTAAGGGCCACTTGCTTTTTAGTTGAGGAAGTCTAACATAATAAGCTTCTGTACACCACAGCATCAAGTTAACAAGACTCTTAATAATGTACATGTTACACACAGATGGATTCTGCTTCTTTCAATCTGTGTTTCAGTGACCTTATACTAAGTTACTGGGCTACTAAAGGGTGCCCATTTTAATCAAATCTTTCATGACAATAAAGAAAAACTGCAAATGTTGGCTGGTTTTCTTTCTAGTGCCCAGAAGATCTGTTCTTTATACTTTGGGTGTGCCATTAATTTGTTCAGAGTTCTTAACTGCATCGAAACAAAAGATCCATTAGTCTTTTTACACCATTTGTGATACACGTATATAGGGTGACAATCCAATTACAATAAAAATCTCAAACAGTGTTCTCTCTTCTTTGAGGTGAATCCAACTCCATCTTGGCAACTTTACACAGATAATATACTTCTGCAGAATCATAGTTCCAGTATTTCTCTCATTATACATCATTTAATTGGTTCTGATCTAGAAGAATTTTCTCTCCTGGTTTAAAAGCTGGCATTCCCATGTAAGGGCAGCCTGCACATCGGAACGCATCTCCAAGGTAACACTATATGGGAAGAAAATGACATGTTAACAGTTTGAACTACTAAGCATTTAAAAGACATATTCTTTATCTTTATTGTGTTACTTACATGCTGTGTCTTATGTACTCTGCATACTTGGTCTACAACTGAAATTGGTCAACTGAGATCACAGCTCTACCCTGGTAAACAAATTCCAATAAAATAAAAAGAGAAGCTTAGCAGCTAAATGAACTGCAGAAAAGTACAGTAGTGTACACTTACCATAAATGTAGATGTTTGAGTGTACTCACTGTTACAGTCATCACACTTGGGTTATCTACCTGCAGGTAGCCCTCAATCGGACGAATACCAGAGACTTAGTATTTCTGCTTCGGTTGCTGTCACGTCAGGGGTATAAACACAGGCAGCCAACACCATTACATTAAATTTTCTTGCCCCAAATGTCAGGAGTCCCCCAATAGGGAGCTAAGCTATGGTGGAAAACACTCCATCAGTAAAAAGCAAATTCCAATACCCCTGCAAGGGGTGAGTATTATACACAAAGAGGAGAGCGAGAAAAGGGGGCTGGAGGGTGGGAAACCAGGACTGCAACAGTGAATACACTCGACCATCTACATTTATTGTAAGTGTACACAACTGTACTATGTTCTTCACATTTCACTGTTACAGTCATCCCACTTGGGTTGATTCCCAAAGCTGTAGAAAGGGTGAAAGGCAGTCAAGAAATGTTTAGGATGGCTAGTATGCCCTGCAGGACTGCAGTTACAAAACCCATCCAGGATTTGGAAAAGATACGCAGGTGGTAAAGCTTGGTGAATGTGTGTACAGAACTCCAGGTAGCAGCCTCCAGAAGTTCCCTGGTAGGGAAACCCCTGAGGAATGCTGTAGAGGTAGAAGCTGACCTAGTGGAATGAGTTCTGACCCCCTGAGGGGTTAGCTTCCCACAGTGTTGGTAGCAGAAATGGATACAGTGTGCTATCCATTTGGAAATTGTCTGTTTTGAAATGGCCTTGCCCTCTGCCCCTGGTGCAAAACTGAGTAGCAACTCGTCAGATTTCCTGAAGGACTTAGTCCTATCCAGGCAGAATCTGAGCGGTCTGTGCACATCCAAGGAGTGCAGGATCATTTCCCCTTTATTTTGAGGATTAGGGAAGAAGGTTGGTAAATGGATAGATTGGTTGAGAGCCACACTGGACACCACTTTAGGCATAAAGGAAGGATTAATCCTGAGGGAGACCCTGTCAACATGAAAAATAATGAAGGGTTCCACGGCCGTAAGTGCTTGTAGCTCAGACACTCTTCTTACTGAAGTGATGGCCAGGAGCAATGCTGTTTTCCAATAGAGGAATTTTAAGTCTGCTGACTCTGCAAGCTCAAAAGGGGGTAGTGTGAGCTTTTCCAGTACAAAGTTAAGGTCCCAAGCAGGGGTGGGTGCTCTCCTTGGTGGCTTTAAGTTGTCTACCCCCCTCAGGGACTGCTTGATGAGAGGGTGAGAGAATAGGGGTGCCTCAGAGTTGTAGTGAGCCAAGATGGCAGAGGCATGGATCTTAATGGAGGAAAAGGACAGCCCTCTGTGGAGTAGATCTGCTAAGTAATCCTGGATTAGCGGCAGGGAGGGCAGAGTTGTGTCCTCTGCTTTAGACTGAATCCAGAAGCAGTACTTTTTCCACTTATCCGCATAGGGTTTCCTTGTACTGGGTCTTCTGGCTTCAAGAATGACATCCAGCACCTGCTTGCTTAGGCTGGTTACTGAGGGAAAATTCAAGGAATAAGCCAGGCTGCAAGATTTAGGGTTTGCAGTTGCGGATGCAAGATCTGTCCCCCTTGCTGAGAGAGCAGAGTTGAGTTCTGGTGTAGGTGACAGGGTAGCACTGGTGCCAGGCTGCGCAGGAGTGAGTACCAGTGCTAGCGTGGCTAGTCGGGGGCAATCAGCATTGTCCTTGGTCTGTCCTGTCTTGCCTTGAGCAATACTCTTGAGAGAAGGGGCAGAGTGGGAAAGGCATAGATTGAGAGACTTACCCACTGTAAGGATAGGGCATCCACTTTCCAGGCCTTGCTGTGAGGTGTCCTGGTGCAGAATTTACTGAGCTGGTGATTGCAAGGGGAGGCAAAGAGATCCACCTCTGGGGTCCCACATTTCTGAATCAGAAGGTTGAAGGTGCTGGGCTCTAATTGCCACTCGTGTGGGTCTAGGAGATTTCTGCTTAAATCGTCTGCCAGTGAGTTTTGTTTGCCTGGCAAGAACTGAGCTTGCAGATGGACCTGCATGTCCAACGCCGTGTTCCACAGGGCCATAGCTAGCCTGCAGAATGGGTTCCCCCCTGCTTGTTAATGTATCACATAACTGTGGTGTTGTCGGTTTTTATTAGCAGGTGTCCTGGTGAGAGTAGGGATCTGAAGGCTGTTAGAGCGTGCAGCACAGCTAGCATCTCTTTTTGGTTGATGTGCAGATGAATTTGACTCCAGTGGCCCTGAATGCACTTGTCATCCATGTGTACCCTCCCCAGGCATAGTCTGATGCGTCTGTGGTTAGGGTCTGGGCGGCGTGGGGTTGAGCAAAGGGCAGTCCCTTGTTGTGGTTGCATGCTGCTGCCCACCATAGAAACTTTGTCCTTAGACAGGGTATGATAGGAATGACTGTTTCCAGGTCCTGAGAATGTTGGCAGCAAAGACAAGTACCACCGTAGTTTCCTCATATGCAGTCTGGCATATGGAGTTAGTAGGATGCATTAGGCCATGAACCCTAGGGCCTGCAGGATTTTCCTTGTGGATAGCTGGGTTCTGGTGGCCATTTGAGTAAAGCAGTCTGTCAGACATACTTGTTTTTATGGAGTGAGGAATGCCAACTGGGATGCTGTATCCAAGCTTGCTCCCAGGAATAGAATCTTTTGACTGGGCACTAGTGTTGATTTATTCTCGCTGATGGTGTACCCTAGGGAGGTTAGAAGGTTTTTTTACAAATGTCAGATGCTGCAACAGCATTTCCGGACTGCCTTAATCAGGCAGTTGTCCAAGTATGGGTAAATTTGAATATTTCTCTGTCTGCAGTAAGCAATGGCTAGAGCCAGACATTTTGTGAATACTCTGGGAGCAGTGGATAAGTCAAACAGAAGTGCAGAGAACTGATAATGCATAGATCCTGCCCTGAAGCATATAGATTACCTGCAAGAGTCCCTTACAGGGATGTGCAGATAGGCTTCTTTTAAGTCTAGGGTGTATACCAGGCATCTTTGTCTAGCATAGGTAGAAGCTGCTGCAGGATGAGAATTTTGGTACCACCAAGAAGGTGTTTAGAATTGAAAGATCTAGGGTTGGAAATCAAGTGCCCTCTTTTCTAGGTACCGGGAAAAGTCTGGAATAGAATCCTTGACCCATCTGTTCCGCAAGAACAAGATGAATTGCCCTTATAGAGAGCAGGGATTGAACTTGGTTTTGTGCCTCTGCCCACTGGTTTGAAGGAAGGTCTGGGAATCCTTTTGGGATTGGCAGTGAGTGGAAGTAAAATTTGTACCCCTGGTATACAATGTTCATGATGGTATCTTGAAATAAAACTGTTCCTGTAACACCTGGTGCTGGCTTTTTCGTTTGGATACAATGTTGAGGACCTATCGGTCTTTGTTGATGGAAATCCAGTTTTTTGCATGAAGGGCAAGTTTTCCTCCTAGGAGCACAAGCAGTTGGGCAGAGATGGGGAGTGGAGTTGAGAAGTCATTGGGAATTCTTTCCGTACGGGGGTAGCTTAGCACTCCCTGCTTTTGAGGTGGAGGCACTCTATTGCTCCATTGGTTCTAGTTTGAGATGGCCTTGAGGGGGCTGGAAAGGACCAGTGTTTCGAGGGGCAATGCCTACTGAATCTAGGAGGCACTACTTGCAAGAATTCTTTGCCTGTCTGCATAGATTTAGCTTTTTCTTCCATCTTTTTAAGAACCTCTTCTGCTTTGGTGCCAAACAGAATACCCTTGTTCTAAGGAGCGTCTAATAATTTTGATAAGACGTGGTCTGGCAAGGTCTGCTCCTTAAGCCAAGCATGCCTTCTCAGTATAGAACCAGTGACTGCTGCCCTGAAAGATGCTTCTAGGGTGCCAAAGCCACAGTGCAATATATGCTTGCTGACTTGGCTTGCAGAATACATAAGCTCTTGCAATTCTTTTTTTTTTCTACAGTCTGTAAAGGTAGCTATTTTTTGCTTAATAAGTTCCATAATATGTTGTTGGTACTTCAGCATGTGGAACTGACAATTCAAAGCCCTAATGGCGAGAGTTGCAGCAGTATATACTTTCTTACCCCATCTGTCTAAAGCTCTGGAATCCCTGTCCGAAGGGGTGGGATTCTTAGCTGTAGTTGCTTTGATACCTTTAGGCCCCTGGGAGATGACCTCTGGGTCACCAGTAGGATTTTTGAAAAGGAATTTGAGAGAGTTTGTTCCTTCAGCCAAGAATGCCTTCTCAATACAGGCCCAGTGACTGCAGCCCTGCAAGGTGCTTCTAGGGCATCAAAGCCACACTGCAAAGTATGCTTACTAACTTGGTTTTCAGAATGCATTAGCTCTTGTAAATCTTTATTTTCTGCACAATCTAGAATTAACACCATTTTTTGTTTAATTAGTTCCACAATATGCTGCTGGTACTTCAACATGTGAAAAGTACAGTTGTGTACCTACCATAAATGTAGATGTTAGAGTGTGTATTCACTGTTGCAGTCATTACACTTGGGTTATCCTGCAGTCGGCCAGAATTCCAAAGTCTAGGTATGGCGTTGGATGCTGTCGCCTCTTCCCTGACGTCAGTGCACCAGGGGTATAAAAGATGCAACCAATGCCGTTTTCTTCAGTTTTTCTTGCCCCAGATGTCAGGTGCCCCCAAATAGGTAGGCTGAAAAATTTATGCCAAAAAGCATGCATGTACTAAAATAAACATTTCCTTCATCTACAAGCAAATACACCACATAGGTTGTATTGAACAGAGAAGTACAGAAAAGTCCCAGCAAAGAAAAGGGGGATGGTGGGTGGGTAACCTGGACTGCAACACTCGAACATCTACATTTATGATAGGTACACAACTGTACTATGTTCGTGTTTCACTGTTGCAGTCTTTACACTTGGGTTGAGTCCCAAAGTGGAGGTTGGGTGGCTAGGTCTAAATAGGATTAGGAGAGGCTACCAGACCCTGCAGAACTGCAGTGGCAAAGCCTGCTCTAGATTTAGAGTAGAGAGGTAAGTGGTAGTGCTTGGTGAAAGTGTGCACTGAACTCCAGGTTGCAGCCTCTAAAATGTCTTTGGTTGGTACTCCTCTGAGGAAGGCTGCTGCTCTGGCAGAATGTGGCCTAATGCCCTTAGGCACTGATTTGCCATGCTGTGAATAGCAGAAGCAAATGCAGTGTCCTACCCATTTTGAAATAGTCTGCTTTGAGATGGGCTTTTCTTATGATCCTGCAGCATAAGCTACAAACAGTTGCTCAGTTTTTCTGAAAGCTTTAGTTTTGTCCAAATAGAATCGTAGCTGTCTGTGCATGTCCAAAGCATGCAGAAGTCTCTCCCCTTTATTCTGGGGATTTGGATAGAATGTTGGCAAATGAATGGTTTGGTTAAGAGCCACACTGGATACTACCTTTGGCATAAATGTTGGGTTTGTCCTTAGAGAGACCCTGTCCTGATGAAAAATAATGAAAGTTCCACTGCCATTAATGCCTGTAACTCTGAGACTCTTCTTGCTGAAGTTACTGCTAGGAGCAGAGCAGTTTTCCATGATAAGAATTTTATATCAGCTGTACTGGCTGGCTCAAAAGGAGGCAGTGTGAGGTTTTCTAAAACAAAATTGAGGTCCCAAGTAGGTATTGGTGCTCTCCTTGGGGGTCTTATGTTTTTTGCCTCTCTGAGGTACTGTCTTAGTAGTGGATGAGAGAAAATAGGAGGTTCCGTATTGTAATGAGCTGAAATGGCAGAGGCATGGATCTTAATTGATGAGAAGGATAGGCCTTTGTCCAGCATCTCAGTTAGGGATTGTAAAATCTGCGATATATTTTGAACAAGTGGTTTGAGTCCTTGTGCCTGGTTCCAAGCACAGAATCTCTTCCATTTTTCTGCATAAGATTTCCTAGTGCTGGGCCTCCTGGCTTCTAAAATGACATCCATAACAGCTTTAGAGAGAGGTGTGGTCTGAGTGGCTATATTATCTGCCATGCAGCCAGATTTAAGATTCTGAGTTGACTGTGCAGAATCTGATTGTTTTGTTGAGTCAGAAGATGAGGAATTTGAGGTAAAGGCCAGGCTGGGCCTTGTGACAAGCTCTTTAGGATTGGGTACCAGTACTGGCGTGGCCAGTCTGGGGCAATCAGGATCATTTTTGGCTTCTCGTCTGACTTTTAGGAGCACATTGGGAAGAAGAGGCAGTGGAGGAAGGGCATAAACTGTCAGGGTTTTCCAGCTGAACGATAGAGCATCCACGTTCTTGTGCAGAATCTCTGTAGTTGGCGGTTGTGAGGGGAGGCAAAAAGATCTATGTCTGGGCGTCCCCCATTTCCTTGTTATCCTGCTGAAGACCTGTGGATTTAGTTTCCATTCGTGAGGATCCAGGAGATTTCTGCTTAGTTCGTCTGCCAGTGTATTTTTCGTTCCTGGCAGGAATTGTGCCTGCAGATGTACTTGATAGGTCAGTGCTGTGTTCCACAAAGTCATGGCTTGCCTGCAGAGGAGGTAGGAATGTGTGCCCCCTTGCTTGTTTATGTACCACATAACTGTGGTATTGTCCGTCTTTAGTAATAGTTGTCCTGGATGTAGTAGATCCTTGAAGGCTGTCAGGGCATTCTGTACAGCTAGCATCTCTTTTTGATTGATGTGAAGATGCACTTGCTCCTTGGGCCACGTGCCCTGAATACATTTTCCTGCCATGTGTGCCCCCCAGGCATAATCCGATGCATCTGTTGTTATTGTCTGCCTGGCTGTGGGTAAGGTGAAAAGTTGTCCCTTGCTGTGGTGACAGGCCAGTGCCCACCATCGAAACTCTTGTTGCAGGCAAGGAATTAGAGTTATTAGTGTTTCCAGGTTGTGGCAATGTTGAGGCCAAACACTTTTAGATACCATTGTAGTTTCCTCATATGCAGTCTTGCATATGGAATTAGTAGAATGCAGGATGCCATGAAGCCCAGGGCCTGCAGAATTTTTCTTGCAGGGAGCTGCGTCTTTGTTGCCATCATTTGAAAGTAACGTGTCAGTTGCCTTTGCTTGTCTGGCGTGAGATAAGCCATCTGGGCAGTTGTATTCAAGCTTGCACCCAGGAATATTATCTCTTGAGAGGACACTAGTTTTGATTTATTTTCGTTTACTGTGTACCCTATGCAAATTAGTAATCTTTTTACAAACGCCAGATGCTTTAGTACAATGTCCTTGCTCTCTGCTTGAATAAGGCAGTCGTCCAAGTAGGGATATATTTGAATTCCTTTTTGTCTGCAAAAATGCAATTACTGGTGCCAGGCATTTTGTGAAGACCCTGGGCGCAGTAGATAAGCCAAAGGTCAGTGCAGAGAATTGGTAATGCATTGAGCCAGCTATGAATCTGAGGTATCTTCTGCAAGATTGCCCGATTGGGACATGCAGGTATGCCTCCTTGAGGTCCAAAGCAACTAGCCAAGCCTCCTTGGCCAGCATGGGTAGAAGTTACTGCAGTGTTAACATTTTGAATTTTGGAACATCCAGGAAAGTATTAGGATTGACATGTCCAGTATTGGTCTCCAGGCTTTGTCCTTTCTGGGAACCAGAAAAAGTCTTGAGTAAAAGCCTTGTCCCTGTTCTTGCTGTGGTACTCTTTGAATAGCTCTCATGTCCATGAGAGCAGAAATTTGTTTTTGTGCCTCTGCCCAATGGTTTTGTGGCAGATCTGGCATACCTTTTGATTTTGGAAGGGTGTGAAAGTGGAACCTGTAACCCTGAGAAACAATATTCAGTACCCATTTGTCCTGGGTGATCATGTGCCAATTTTGTGAGAAAAGTGCTAGCTTTCCCCCTAAGGGTGCTACCAAAAGGTAAGTGCTTGGCATTTGTAGAGGAAAGTCATTGGGACTGTTTCCTATAAGGTTGTGATTTGTCTTCTCCTTTGGGGGCTGAAGCACCCCATTGTTTAGGTCTGTATGAGCCTTGGGGCTGAGATCTGCCTCTTGGGCATCTGTATCTGCCTCTTCGTGGCCTGTCTGACACCGGAAAGGACCAATTTTTTGAAGGCCAGTTTCCGCTAAACCTAGGTGGTTGAACCTGTAAGAAATCCTTTACTGTCTGCATTGATTTTGCTTTGATTTTGCTTTACCCTCCATTTTCTTTAACACCTCTTCTGCCTTAACACCAAACAAAGTATCATGCTGTAGGGCAGCATTCAATAATTTTACTTTAACATGTTCAGGTAAACTTTGTTCTTTCAACGAAGCATGCCTTCGAATGACAGAGCCTGTAACTGCGGCTCTACCAGAAGCCTCTAATGAATCAAAACCACATTGCAGAGAATGCTTTCCCACTTGTTCAGCTGCATGCAATAAATCCTGCATTTCCTTATTGTCAGGACATTCTGAGTTTGTAAGCATTTTCTGTTTTAACAAAGACATGAGGTACTGTTGATATTTAAGCATGTGAAACTGGCAGTTTAAAGCCCTTACAGCTAAAGTAGCAGAAGTGTAAACTTTTTTCCCCCATCTACGCAGAGCTCTAGAATCCCAATCAGAGGGAACAGGGTTTTTTTTCCAGTGGAAGCCTTAACCCCTTTGGGACCCTGAGGGGTTGTTTCTGGGTCAGCAGCAGGGTTTTTATAAAGAAATGTATGACCTGGGACCCTGTAGTACCTGTCTGGCTTGACTGGTGCAGGGGGTAAAGAATCAGGAGACAGACTGGATTCAGAGAAAACATCATCAACTATATCAAGCACAGGGGGGGATCAGCCAGGGGCCTGTGCTGAGGCAATAAAAAAAAGTCTCTGAGCCTTTTCTTGGATTCTGAATAATCCTGGCTCTCCCAATGGAAATGCTCCCTCATGGTGTGCAAGGTTTCCCCAAAAGAATAATCCTCAGGTGGAGAGGCTGAAGGTATAGATTCTTCTGCATCGGAGTCCTCATAGGGAGGGAGAGAACATCCCTGATCTGAGGAGGAAGCAGAGGAAATAGAAACCTGGTCAGAGGAATCATAGTCAGTGTCCTGCCTAGGCCTTTTATCAGGAGGGGGATGGGAGCCCCTGATCAAAGTAATTAGGTCTTCAGCCATTTTAAGCATCTGTTTCTTTGGCATGGATGACTGCCCAGGAGAATGCTGTACTTGTTTCCTGGTTTTTAATGGTGTTTTTAACTTTGCCTTGGCTGCTGTAGTGGACTTGATAGTAAGCTGTGAAGGTCTGAAAACACCCTCAAAAGCCAATGCCTGCTCAGCGGCTCCGGACCCATCTGAGGGAATAGTTTCCACAGGCCCAATACCTTGAGTTTCCAGAGGCCTAGGTGTCTCCACATGGGAGTCGGATATGGCCTGTGGCTCTGAGGTAGTGGGTGTCAGGGACTGCGAAAGCACCTCACTGAGAACCGGCGACTGGCCTAGAAGAGGCTTCGTCTTCGGTTTTGGACCTCGGATGCCTGTCCTTTTCCTTGTCTTTGCGTTTTTTATGAATTCCGGTCGTCGGTTATTCCGACGGCATTATGTAGTTAAACCTTCAGCCAAAGTAATGTAAAGCAAAATCAAACCGAAGCTTAATAGAGCGTTTGTTGAATCTAGCACAAAACTGACAAAGTACAGTTTTGTACCTACCATAAATGTAGATGTCCGATAGATATGCAACTGCATTCCTGACATATGGGTTGCCCTGCCTCAGGCAGCCCTTCGGTCGGCCAGATTCCAAAGTCTGGGTCCGGCGTCGGCTGATGTCGCCTCCTCCCCGACGTCAGAGCGGCTGGGGTATAAAAGCATCAGCCGACGCCATCTTCTTCAGTGTTTCTTGCCCCAGATGCCAGGTGCCCTCCAAGGAAGGCTAAATTTAGAGAATGGATAAAAAATCCAGACATGCACAACAGTAATAAACAGATACACCATAACAGATATCCCCAGCTATTTTGGAAAAAGGGGGAGTGGACCCAAAAAGAGAATTACAGAGGGGTAGGAGGGAGGGAAACCTGACTGCAGTTGCACATCTATCGGACATCTACATTTATGGTAGGTACAAAACTGTACTAGGTCCTTCAAGAATGCAACTGCAGTCCTGACATATGGGTTGAATACCATAGCCAAGCTGGGGGTGGTAGGATCTAAGATAATGATGGTGTAGCTAAAATGCCCTGCAGGACCGCAGAAGCAAAGCCTGCCCGGGATCTGGAATATAAAGGCAGGTTGTAATGTTTGGAAAATGTATGCACGGAGCTCCATGTAGCAGCTTCTAGAATGTCCTTTGTAGCCACCCCTCTTAGAAAGGCTGTGGAGGTGGCTGTAGCTCTGGTGGAGTGTGGCCTGATATTGGCTGGCACACCTTTTCCATGGAAAGAGTAGCAGAATCTGATGCAGTTTCCAATCCATTTTGAAATTGTTTGGAAATTGCCTTTCCTTGTACTCCAGCAGCGTAAGCTACAAATAGTTGGTCAGACTTTCTGTTGGCCTTTGTTCTGTCCAAGTAGTAGCGCAATTGTCTGTGTATGTCCAAAGTGTGCAGAAGCTTTTCTCCTTTATTTTGAGGATTGGGAAAGAAAGTAGGCAGGTGAATTGCTTGATTTAGAGAAACCCTGGATATCACTTTTGGCATGAATGAAGGATTGGTTCTTAAAGAGACTCTGTCCTGATGGAAAATGAGTAACGTTGTATTTTGCTGAAATTGCTGAAGCGTGTATTTTTACGGAAGAATATGAAAGGCCATTGTGAAGCATTTCTGCCAAGTATTCTAGTATCTGTGGGATGCTCATTACTGATGCATCCTGGCCCTTGTTGGCATTCCAGATGTTGAAGCTCTTCCATTTGGCGGAATAAGCTTTTCTGGTGGAAGGCCTGCTTGCTTCCAGTAAGATCTCTTGAACTTTTTTGGAGAGAGAGATATGGGGAGAAGTCATGGAACCCTCCAAGCTGTCAGTTGCAATGTTTGCAGGTTGGGATGAACAGTCCTGTAGTTGTGCTGAGTTATAAGCAGAGGCCATTGAGGCAGGGGCCACGGCTTGGTGCGAGTTATGCTCCTTAATAATGGATACCAGTGCTGCCTTGGCCAGTCTGGAGCTATCAAAATGCCTTTCGGTTGTTCTGCTTTGATCTTCAGCAACACCCTGGTCATTAATGGTAGAGGTGGGAATGCATAGATTGTTAGAGAATTCCAGCTGAAGGAGAGCGCATCCACTCTCCAGGCTTGAGGATGGTGTGTCCTTGAGCAGAACTTCTTCAGATGATGATTGAGGTGTGAGGCAAAGAGGTCTATGTCCGGCCTCCCCCATGTATGAGTTATTTGTGAAAAAATGTCTGGATGCAACATCCATTCGTGCGGGTCCATAATGTTTCTGCTTAGACTGTCCGCCAGTACATTGTCCTTGCCTGGAACAAACTGGGAATGCAACTGTATGTTCAATTTCAGGGACTTTTCCCAAAGAGTCATTGTTAGTCTGCAGAGGGGGTAAGAATGGGTGCCTCCTTGTTTGTTTATGTACCACATAACAATGGTGTTGTCTGTCTTTATTAGCAGATGACCTTGCTGAAGAAATTTTCCGAAGGCCTCGATTGCATGAATCACTGCCAACATTTCTTTTTGATTGATGTGCAGATGCAATTCCCGGGGTGCCCATTGCCCTTGGATGCATCTGCCCTCCATGTGCGCCCCCCATCCATGATCTGAGGCGTCTGTTGTAATGGTTTGGCTTGCTTGAGGTTTGCTGAAAGACATGCCTTTGTTTAGCTGGCTTGCTTGTGCCCACCACAAAAATTCCTTTTGTAGACATGGAATGAGTGGAATAATTGCTTCTAAGTTGTGGCTGTGTTGAGACCATAAACATTTTAGGTACCATTGTAGTTTTCTCATGTGTAGTCTTGCCAGTGGAATCAGAAGAATGCAAGATGCCATGAAACCCAGGGCCTGCAGGATTTTCCTTGCAGTCATCTGGGTGTGCTTTGCTAGGCTTTTGAAGTAGTCTGGTAATTGTTCTTGTTTTTCTTCTGTGAGGAAAGCCATTTGTGAGTTTGTGTCCAGTTTGGCTCCTAGAAAAATTATTTGTTGGGATGGCAGTAGTCTTGATTTTTGATTGTTGACTGTGTATCCCAAAGCCTGTAGTAAGTGAATGACACAATCCAAGTTTCTTATCAAGGCTTGCTTGCTGTCCGCTTGTATAAGGCAGTCGTCCAGGTAAGGGTATATTTGTATCCCCTGGAGTCTGCAATGTGCAATTACTGATGCCAGGCATTTCGTGAATACTCTGGGTGCAGTAGATAAGCCAAAAGGCAATGCTGAGAATTGATAGTGCTCTGACCCTGCAAGAAATCTGAAGTATCTTCTGCAGCTGTGTCTGATTGGGACATGCAGGTATGCCTCCTTGAGGTCTAGAGTAACCAGCCAAGACCCCTTGCCCAGCATGGGAAGAAGTTGCTGTAACATCAGCATTTTGAATTTTGGCACAATGAGAAAAGTGTTTAGAGCGGACAAGTCCAGTATAGGTCTCCATTGCTTTTCTTTTCTTGGAAGAAACAGTCTTGAACAGAATCCCTGGCCTTGTTCCTGAGGAGGAACCTTTTCTATTGCTTTGATTTGTAGCAGTTTTGAAACTTGTATGAGTGCCTCTGCCCTTGGATTTTGTGGCAGGTTTGGCATGCCTTGTCTTGTTGGTAAAGTATGGAAGTGGAACCTGTAACCTCTGTCTATTATGTCCAAAATCCATTTGTCCTTTGTAAAAACGTGCCAATTTTTTGAAAATATAGATCATTTTCTGCCTAAAGGTGCTTCTCTTTGAGCCTTGGTCGGCGATGTCAAAGTCAAGTCATTGTGATTGCCCCTGTGGGGCAGTAGAAGTCCCTGCGCCACTTCTCTGATTAGTTGGTTGCCATTGGCGGCCCCTGTAGGAGCCTCGGTATTGCCCTCTACCTCGAGCACGCCTGTTTTTTCCCCTTTGGAACTTGTCTGTGTCTGGAAAGGACCAATTCTTCGAAGGCCAATTCCTGCTGAACCTTGGTGGCTGAACCTGGAGGAAATCTTTGACTGTTTGTACTGATTTAGCCTTTTCCTCAATTGATTTCAACACACCCTGTGCATTATCACCAAATAGCTTGTGTTTTTCCAGAGGTGCATCTAGAAGCTTTACTTTAACATGGTCTGGCAATGCCTGTTCTTTCAACCAAGCATGTCTACGTATGACGGCCCCTGTCATAGCTGCCCTACATGAAGCTTCCAATGCATCATAACCACACTGAAGAAAATGATTGCTAACCTGCTGAGTGTTATGAACCGAATCCTGCAAGGCCTTTCTATCTAAAGGCTCAGGAGAGGCTAACTTTTTCTGCAAATCATCCAGCAAGAAATCCTGATACTGGAACATATGAAAAAGACAGTTAAGTGCCCTCATGGCAAGGGTGGTTGAGGTATAAACTTTTTTACCCCACCTCTCCAGGGACCTAGATTCCCTGTCTGCGGGCAAAGGATTTTTGGCCATGGAAGTGGCCACTCCTTTGGGCCCCTGAGAAATAGTTTCTAGATCAACAGAGTGGGCCTTAAAGAGATGTTTATGAGTTTCAGGAACCCTGTAATATCTGTCAGGCTTGACAGGAGCAGGAGGGAGAGAATCAGGAGAAGTACTGGAGTCTTGAGTACACATCATCCAATACATCTAATACTGGGGGTATAGCTAAAGGCCTGTGCTGGGGTAACTTAAGGAAAGTCCGAAGCCTTTTCCTGGAGTCGGAGAAATCCTGGCCCTGCCACTGAAAATGCTCTCTCATGGAGTGGAGAATTTCCCCGAAGGAAATATCTTCAGGAGGAGAGGCAGAGGGAATGGATTCATCAGCATCAGAATCCTCGTAGGCCAGGAAGGAATCCTCCTGGGAATCTGAATGCCTGGGAATCTGAATGGCCTGACTCACCAGAGGCTTCATCTGAGGAAAGGGTGTCTGTCTGCTCAACCCTAGGCCTTCTGTCTGAAGGCGGCTGAGAACCTCTGTCTGGATGAGCCTGAGAGCCCCTGATTAAAGAAATTAGATCTGCAGCTAAAGTCATGATCTGTTTATCAGAAGAGGGACCCTGCGAAAAAGATTTAGGAGGGTGAGACTTAGCCTGGCTGGCAGCCTTAGCACGTGTGTAGGCCTTGATGGACATAGACACAGGAGGCCTAGCTGCCCCACGTGCTGGAGTAACTTTGTCCACCGGTATGGTGTCAGGCAAATCTTGTGCTTCGGTTTCAGGAGGAAAATCAACAACCGGCACCGGGGTAGCCTCCGGGACCGAAGTGAGCGGTAAAGCGGTGTCGTCGGCCTGGAGCGGTTGAATTACCGCCTCCGAAGAGACAGATGCACTTGCGGTAGGCTTTAGCGTGGTGTCGGTGGAAGTCACGGGCCGAGGATGTCGGTCCCGGTCCTTCCGTTTTTTGGAAATATGTGCTGTCGGTAGTTCCGACGGCATGATATAGGAGTCATTTTCCCCAAAAAAGTCTTCAGCAAATTCTGCCCGGCGCCTAAGTGTGCACTTATTGAAGCAAGCACAGGCAGCACAGGCTGAGACGTCGTGGTCTGGGCCGAGGCAGGGAAGGCAGTAAGAATGGAAATCCTTATGAGGTATTTGTTTACCACAAGACAAGCAATTATTAACTTTTGCACTTCTATCTGACATCGGCTGAGGCAAGAAAAGGTTCCCCAACGGGGTACTTAGCTTTTTGATGACTTCTGTATCTGAAAACACAGGAGCTGGTCGACCGGCACTTGTGAACTGCTTCTGCTTCGGGCACCGCGCGGCAAGAAAGACTGAAGAAGATGGCGTCGGCTGATGCTTTTATACCCCAGCCGCTCTGACGTCGGGGAGGAGGCGACATCAGCCGACGCCGGACCCAGACTTTGGAATCCGGCCGACCGAAGGGCTGCCTGAGGCAGGACAACCCAATATGTCAGGACTGCAGTTGCATTCTTGAAGGACATCGAGTAACGTCGTGGTCAGGGCCTAAGCAAGGAATACAGTAAGAGTGAAAATCCTTGAGGTATTTGCTTCCCACAAGAAATACAATTGTTAACTTTTACTGACATCGGTCTGGAGCAAGAAAAAGTTTCCCCAACGGGGTACTTAGCTTTACTGAAGACTTTGGTTCTGAAATTTGATTTTGAAAATCTCAGGAGTCGGCCGACCGGCACTTGCGAACTGCTTTTGCTTTGGGCACTGCGCAGCAAGAAAGACTGAAGAAAATGGCGTTGGCTACATCTTTTATACCCCTGGCACACTGAAGTCAGGAAAGAGGCGACAGCAACAGACACCAGACCTAGACTTTGGAATTCTGGCCGACTGCGGGTAGCCTGCCAGCAGGATAACCCGTGTAATGACTGCAACAGTGAAACAAGATGAACATCTGGCAATTCAATGCCCTGATGGCAAGAGTTGCAGACATATATATCTTCTTACCCAGTCTGTCCAAAGCTCTGGAATCCCTGTCTGAAGGGGTAGGATTTTTGGCTGCAGTAGCCTTAATACCTTTAGGTTCCTGGGAAATAGTCTCTGGATCAGCAGTAGGATTCTTGGAGAAATTTGTGGGAATCAGGTACTCTGTAGTACCAGTCAGGTTTCCTAGGGGCCAGGGGTAAAGTATCTGGAGTAAGACTGGATTCCATAAAAACATCATCTACAACATCCAGGACAGGGGATATAGCTAGAGGCCTGTGCTGAGGCAACTCTAAAAATTCTCTGAGTCTCTTTTTGGACTAAGGCATTGCCAGCGGAAATGCTCTCAAAGTATGCAAGATTTCACAAAAAGAAAAATCCTCTGGAGGGGAGGCAGAGGGAATGGATTCCTCTGAATCTGAATTCTCATAAGTTGATAAGGGCATGTCCTGATAATCAGAAGGGACTCCTGGTCTGTAGAATCAGAATGAAACTCAATTCTTTGTCTCTTAGCAGGGGAAGGCTGGCTTGCCCTAATTAGGTAATAAGATCTTCAGCCATTTTAAGCATTTGTTTTTGTGGCATGGAAGCTTGAGCATGCGCTTTGGCCGTCAGTTTTCTAGGAGTAGTGCATACTCTGGGCCTCAGAAACTCGGTAGTTTTAGCTAAAAACAAAGTCATCGGTTTAATTCAAACTTTGGTAGGTCGGAATACACCCTCAGAAGCCGGTGCCTGCACAGCTGCTCCGGACACGTCCAAGGTAGAGAAATCCACAGCTTCCATAGTCGAAGAAGCATCTCACGGCATACCGAACTCCGAATGGGTCTCAGCAAAGGCCTGCGAATCTGTAGAAGCGGGCATCAGCAGACCTCTCAGTCATTCCGAATTACTCTGGTTTTACCGAGTTTTGGGGTCCCAATAATGGGGTGACACGATTCCCGAGTGGCATCCCATTATTTCCGATTTTTCAGAAATATTTTTTTGATTTTCGCTCTTTCGGGGCTGACATCATCACATGCGCGATGACGTCAGTTCTATCAACAATGCCGTGCATCTGTTTGAATACTGGACTGCCGTTTGGGCAAAACACAGAATATCTAAGCCGTGGCAGGAGTCTGAGTTCGGGCAGGAAGTGTTTGTTGTTTAACAAATGGATTAAGCCAGTCAGAATGGATTTATTTACATTTTAAGTCTGCAAACGAACTAGGACATGTCTGCTGTTCAACAAACTGCCATTCGGGCAGGATTTGAGCTGAAAGTGTCTGTTGCAGGATACCAAAAGGACCATAGATTTACTGTTTGAAGGCAGAAGGTATGTGTGTGTGTGTGTGTGTGTGTGTGTGTGTAGGAAAGTGAAAACTGTACAGCCAAAATAAAAAAGTGTTAAAGCTATTAGAATATGCTATGGTATGCTATTTAAGGCTTGAAGTGGATGATACAATCTAGAGAATGAAAAATAGTAAGGTAGAAAGTAATAGTCACTTGTCAGCAGAGTTGTACAGCAGTGAGACAAGACAGCATACACCACAAGGATATTTGGAGTTGGGGCAAGCTTTTTAACTAGTCTACATCTGCAGCCTAGTTGAAAACATTAACAGCCAGTGTACTCCGAAATTTGATTACCAATAACAGAATGAGCACATCTTAATGGGTGTTTAGAGACAAGTTATTTAGACTCATTTAAGAAAGAAGAAATTGATGTTGTGAGGATATTGACTTCACTGTGAAAGGTATGTGTTTATAAGCAGAGAAATTATCAGGATTAATATTCTAATAGTTGCAAAAATTTAGTTTTGAGAAAAACTGAAAAGTTTTACGTTGAAAGGAACACATACAGATGAGAGAGTATTACTGTTAAAATGAATATCACATTCAAGCTTCAAAATTGCATATAATTAGTGTGTGTGAAAATGCCCCCGAGGGAATAAATCTGGTGGCTAGAGGTAATCAGGCTCAAACCCTGTACTTTGGGTACAGGTAAAAAGAGCCTAACGCCCCTAGCCACCATCACTTGCAAGGCTTGCACCTCACATTTTTGTTCTGTTCCTCATTAAATCTCTGGTTTTCAGGATTGGTGGTAAAACAAAACTTTTTATTCTAGCAGTTTTCTAAGTTTATAAGATCAGTATTTGAAATGTGTCCCTATTTTGGGGCTGTATTCCTCATTACTGGCTTTGTTCTGTATTTTTGTGCTAAGAGGGTGAGAGCTATGGTGAGAAGTGAATTCACTAAATGATAGCCATTTAAGTTTGTCTATCTGTCTTTCTGGAAACTGCTGATTTAGCTTAGTGGTATGTTGCTCTGATGGTAGTGTACAGGGGTCTGGGTTCAAGACTAGGTAGTGAAATGCACGGTGATACCACAACAGTTTATGCAAGCAACCAAACTTATACAAGCAATGCTTAAAATGTGTCCCTGGTTTTTGGCCTTTTGCCCCCCCAAATTGAAAATAAGTGCAAGACGCTATGCAACATGCCTCTGGCTTACACTACTGTGATTCTATATTTTTACATATTTATATATATTTTGTGTATAGAAGTAGACTTATCATGGAAATGTTCTGAATAGTGCAGTTTTGTCATTATTGGTGCATGCATTTTGCTTCATTGCCTACTGGAAAAATGTTCAAACAATACATTTAAAATGCAGTTGTGAGTGGATGCAGACTTCTATGATGGAAATGTTCTGAATAGGGCAGTTTTGTCATTATTGGTTCATGCACTTTTGTTTCATTGCCTAATGGAAAAATGTTTAAACAATAAATTAAAAATGTGCTCTAACGTAAGTCTAACAAGTGTGCTGTATTATACAAGGAATATAATTTAATAAAGTCAAGAAGGTGTATTAAAGAACGCATGTATGTTTCTTGTTTTGTGTACAAGGGGCCTCTGATTTGAAAATAGCCCAAAGGTAATCTTTATCCACCACTGGCCAGATGCATTTTCTTTGGATGTGGTGTGGGTTTAAATGCTGTGTCAATGAATGTGAGTTTCAAGGGCAGAGAAGTTTTAATGCCAAGTCTGTTTTCATTGCAAGACAGTATTGCTTTCAAATATCTGTTAGTGTTTGTGCATTGTGCTCTAAAATGTAAAAAAAATAAAATCCAAATAATTATTGTAGAAGTAAAGCAGCATGCACACACTAGTGTTTATGGTAAATGGGGTGAAAAAGCCATGTAATGGGACACTGGAATGGCTGCAGGGGGACTCTGGTGCTATATTTTGGTTCTGTTCTTCAGTTTGCATTTGAAAGTTGGTATCCCACAATTCCATTGGAGTGGGTGGGGTTGTGTAATTATGTATGCAAATTTTATTTTAATCAGCGTACAGATTTGTACCTATTTTTCATGGGCTTTGTCCAGATTTTTGATGTTTCCAGGTTGAGAGGTATGGGCATCAGGGGTTGCAAAGGTGCCTTACTGAGTACTGTTGACTAGCTTAACGGAAGCGTCGTCGGCAGTTTTAAACCTATGCGGTATGTCTCTGTCTTTATCTTTATGTTTTTTTCGGAAGATCGGTAGTTCAGATGGTGTATCGAAGCCATTTTGGAATACAGAGAACGAGAACGAAAGAATTTAGAGACAAAGATAGCCTGACAACGAATGGTTCGGGCATTAAGGCACGAAACCGACAGCGAGGGACATCATGGTCTGGGCCTAAACAGGTGACGCAGTAAGAATGAAAATCTCTGTGAGGTACTTGCTTTCCACAGGCAAGACAACTGTTAACTTTTTCTGACATTGGTTTGAGCAAGAAAAAAGGACCCCTAACGGGGTACTTAGCTTTAGAAGACTTCAGGACTACAAACTCGAAAAACGAAAATTTCAGGTAGAGGCCAACCGACACTTGCGAACTGCTTCTGGCTCCTCCTCGGCAAGAAAGACTGATGTAATGACATCGGCTGCCTATTTTATACCCACTGACGACGGACGTCATGGAAGAAGCGACAGCATCAGATACAGAAATCCTAAGACTCTGGTATTCGGACCGACTGAGGGCTACCTGCAGGCAGATAACCCAAGTGTGATGACTGCAACAATGAAACATGAAGAACATTTCTGCATTCCCTGGATGTAATCTTTTACATTCATGGCTTGGGGAAAAGGACAGATAGTTGGCCTACTTCAAATTCATTTGAGAAATCCACTGAAGGGTAAAAGAGGGGATGTTACACAGTGCCCACCTAACCTGACGAAATGCTTAGGGTTCTCTGATCACTCAAACTTGCATTTCTGAAACATGCCTATCAGAGGAGAGAGTCACCAGAAACAGTTCCATTTTAAGAGAAAAGTATAATTAGTACAGCACAGAAAATACGGCATAATCAGTAGAAGAATCAGGAGGTTAGAAAAGACTGGAAAAAAGAGACTGGAAAGGCAATTTACAAAGGAATAATGAGATGAAATTAGTAAGGTTCCCAAATATGCAGTTAAGTTCAGAATGTTTGTATCGGAACTGTGTGCACACACATGACTTCAGAGGATTTTCCTTAGGTAGACAACACATGTTGGACGTGTAATGGGAACATAAGAGGTAACTGGGACGATTTTTTTTGGGTAGAGCAACAAGTTGGAAGCTTTTTATTCTTACAGAGTACTGACAGAAATTTTAATGCTATTGGCTGCCAAAACAGTTATCACTGGAAAAAAGGAAACCAAATCTAAGCCAACTATAAGTGGTACTGAAATACATGCAAACAATTAAGTAGAATAACTTTCAGGAGAAGGAAGAGTTGGACAGATACTTAATGGAGTGAATAACTATTAAAGAACATATGTATACTGCATAAAAATAACATGGTTTGCTTTTATTTTCTATTAATGTATGTATACCAAACTATTGATTAAAATGTGCTGACTTAATGATGATGTTTAAAAAAACTGTGTCCTTCATAAAAGGAATGAAAGACAGGACAGGCAATGAAGCTGCTGGTTCAATGGGGGACCATTTCAGTTTCTGCAACACACAATTTAAGTCCCATGCTTGAGACATACATTTCCTAGGAGGCTTAATGTGAATCCCTTCCCTCAAAAACTGCCAACAGAAGGACTGGAATAAAGGGGGATGTCCATATTACAGTTGCAGTACTCATAACAGCAGGGCTCCCCTGCTAAGGGCAGCCTGATGCCCGGCCAGTATACTAAAGTCTTTAGGTTGCCTTAAGGTATGCTGTATGTCACATGTATGCTCCTCACATAATGTAGGTCATAAAGGCGATGTTGGGGCATAGCATTCTCAGAACTTCTTTGCCTCCAGTCCAAATTCCACCTCTGATTGTCAGTCTGAATTCCTAAGTCACTGCTGGTGCATCTAGCCGATAAGTGCCCCGTTGAGGTGTTCTGCTCATCTTTTTGCTTTTGTATTGTTGTGGGGGTTTCAGGTCATCCAGAAAGGGTAAATACCAGTGTGGGAGACAGACTCCCAATAAAAACCAACATGAGCAGTGCATGTTTACATTACGGGCTTCTCATGATCATACGTCCAGCAATTTTTGTTAGGCTTGTGTGTCAAAGACCTTGTGCAGTAGTCTTTCATCCCACGCTATTTAGGAAAACAGGTCTAAAACTTTTACAGAAAGATATTATGGAGGGTACTTCTCAGCTTGAGGGTCATCAGTCTTCGAAGAAGACAGCCAAAAAAGTTAGGTTGGATTCTTCGGCTTCACATCCTACATCGGATGTCTCTCTCAACGCTGATGAAAGCCTGGAGGTCTGTATGGTTTTTGGGTTGGATTCTTCTGCCATGATCATTTCAGAGGCCGGCATGGATCTAAACCTTTCAGGAATTTAGTCCCCTGAAATAACACTGGGAGGAGAATCTTTTTCCATTTTGCTAGGTATGATTTTCTTGGACTATATTTCCTAACCACCTTGGTAACAATCATCACATTTTCAAAGAATTTGGGCCTGTCTGGGATTACACTGAGGTATCCTCAGTGTGTCTAGGCTGGGGTGTAGCAGGGTACCCTTGTTCTAAAGTCAGGATGTCCACCTGCTGAGGCAGTACCTTGTGTTTTTCTGTTACCATGTCAAATATCAAAGGCAGCCAGTGCTACGTTGGCCAAAAGTGATCTAAGAGGATCATACTCTATGAATCAAGGTCATGTGAGCAAACAGAAGAAAATATGTCCAATCCAAGGAGAAGGCATTTGTCATCCAGGCTCCTGAAGTTGCTATCCTTGAGCAGAACTATCACAGCTGCCTGTACAAATGAGAAGCAAACAGGTCTTCCTCAGAAGCACCCAACTTGTTTGCAAGATGTAAAAACGTGTCTTGTGAAGCATCTATTCATACAAGTTTGCACATATCCTGCTAAACTTGTTAGCTATTACAATGCTGTCTAAAGGGATGTATCTTGTGGTGCAAAATGTAAGTTGGGAGCAACAGCAGAGATTTTTGTGGGTTCAAATCCACATTACTGTTACTTTTGGAGGGTGGGTTTGGATAACAGTTAAGGTTTTTAACTCGGACACAAAGTACAGAGTTTATGACTTTAGAGTATTGTGCAGCTGTGTAAAATCTTATCATAACAGTAGATGTCCCTCTCTTCACTACTGCAGTGATCTCAACCTTAGTGATCACCTGACGAGTACAGGCCAACACCCAGCTAGTCTACCAAAGCCTTTAGATCTTATATGCACTGTACCTCACACATATGCTCCCTGCAGAGAGGATAGGGCATAAAGGTGACATACAGGTGCAGTTACTCACAACTGAATGAACTGCCCTAGTAGACAACAGTCTCCATAAAACAAAAATAAAAGTTATGTATTCACTACAACTGTGCATCTGTGTTGTCCATTTTCATTCTTACTCAATGAATGGGTTCACATACGATCCTCGGATCCAGCTTGGCCACTTTCTTTAGATTCCAGGATGCGACTCTCGAGCTCCTCTCTTACCCATAATGTCCCTGATCACATTATTCCCTTAGATCGAGTTTCCTGCTATTACACAATATGACAGGACAAACTCAAGATAGCTGAAAGAGTGGGAGCTCAAAAAGGAGCTATGGTTCCTAATAAAAATTCCTTTAGGTCTGTCCCAAAGACATGGAAAGGGGGAAGGTGGGAGGGAAGTTGAGGAAGAATGAAAATGAACAACACAGAAGCATAGTTATGGTGAGTATTATTTGACGTCATTTTCATTCATTCCTGAATGAGTGGGACAGTCCCCAGCTTTGATTACCTTGGGGGGCCCTCAAGGAACGATGTACCGGAGCACTGCAGAACGAAATAATGCTCTGTTCCTGCAGAAAATATCCAATTTGTAATGACAAACAAAGGTATGAATTATTTGACCATGTGGCAGCTGCACAAATGTCATCAATGGAAGCTCTAGCCCAAAAAGCAGCTGATGTAGCCACTGACCTAAATGAATGAGATTTTTGTTATCTTGGTAAATTAGGCCTCTCAAGGAATAAACATAGCAAACACAATCTGTTATCCGTTTAGCTAGAGTAGCTTTTGAAACTTCCCATCTTCTTATTGGAAAAGCAGACATACGACTGAACATTTTTTCTAAATTCCTTAGTCCTATGAAAGTAAAAACAAATTTGCCTATGGATATTCCAAGAAATGAAGGGTATAGTCTTCTCCTTTACTGTCAAAATTTGGGAAAAAAATGGGAAGTTGATGGCTTGACTGAGGTTTGATTCAGAGGCCACGTTTGGTATAAAGGAAGGATCAGGGCATATGGCAGCTCTTTCCTTGTGAAAGATCAAATACTGTGGTTTTGCAGATATACCTGGAGTTCTGATACTTGTCTTGCTGAAGTGATAGCCACCAAAAAGACAGTTTTCCAAGACAGAAACTTAAGATCTACTTTATCTGAAGGCTCAAACAGTGGATGTACTAAAGTCTGTTAAACCAAAGTCAAATCCAAGGTGGAGTGGTATCTTGAATTGGAGGGCTAAACAAAAAAAAAAAAAAAAAAGTTATGTTCTTACTATAACGTTGCATGTTTGTTGTCCTTTATCTCACCTTCCTTCTTTCTGGTTGGGTTCAGAGCCGATCTCGGCTCAGACTCTGCCACTTCTAAACTTCGAAGAGTCCTTACTGCTCAAGGCTAGCCCCTTATCCCAGCATGCTTAGCAGTAGCTACCCAGATCTCGTTTGTGACAACTAACCACTACATAGGAGAACTATAAATTACCAAATAAAGGAGGTAACCAAACAATACTGCTTCCTTGTACCGAAAAAACAAAATAATGGTGACAAGGACTATACAAACAGCTGAAAAGCAAAGGAAACTCAGCCAAATCAGCCAAAAAGGAAATTCCTCTCAATCACCCAGGATGGGGGAAGGAAGGAGGGATTGAAGAAGGAAGGCGAGATAAAGGACAACAAACATAGAATGTTATGGTAAGAACATAACTTCTTTATCTTATGTTGCCCATATCGCCTTCCTTCTTTCTGGTTGGGACAGTGTCCCCCAGCACCTAAATCCTGGGTGCCTCACTGGAAGAGAGACTTCAGAACTGTGGAACCAAAAGATGCCCTGTACCGAGAGGCCATGTCCACTTTGTAATGATTAATGAAGGTATGGGAAGCTCATGTTGCTGCCGCACAAATAGTATCTAATGGAAGCTTGGCTTGAAAAGCTATGGAGATAGCCAAGGACCTAGTAGAGTATCCCCTTACCATTCCAGGGACAGACACATTCCGTGACTCATAAGCATAAGTAATAGTATTGGACAGCCATTTTGACAGTCACTTTGGAAACTGGTGAGCCTTGTTTTCTCTGTGAGAAGGATACAAACCGCTGATTTGATTTTCTAATGTCCTTGGTTCTTTGAAGATAAAATCGTAACTGCCTGTGGACATTCAACTGATGTAGCTTATACTCTTCCTTGTTGCCATAATTTGGAAAGAATACAGGCAGTTCAACTGACTGATTTAAATTATACTCTGAACAGACTTTTGGTAAAAAGGAAAGATTTGTTCTAAGAGATGCTCTATCCTTGTGAAAAATCATATAAGGCTGGTGGAAGGAAAGTGCCTGTAACTCTGCAATTATATCAGCTAGGCGGGCTTCCATCAGGAAGAGGGTCTTCCATGATAAGAATTTTAGAGGACAAGAAACGGCTGGTTCAAAGGGAGGGAGGATTACAGCCACTAGTACTAAATTTAAATCACAAGGATGGAGAGATTCTCGGATGGGAGGCCTTAATAGGGTAGCACTTTTCAAAAAGGCCCTACACAGCTTGTGGAACATGACACTGAACTGGAATCATAGCAGCCGCTGTTCCTTTCTCAAAGGTTTTGCCCAGGAAGTCCAACATTTTTGAAATTGGTGCTGTAAAGGGATGAATGTCATTTTGCTCGGCCCAGAAAAAGAACCTCTTCCATTTATTAGAGTAAAGTTTCCTAGTAGTTGGTTTGTGAGAAGAGACTAAAATATACTGAACCATAGGTGAGATATCTGGAAGCCTGGCTAGGACTAGAAGTGGAGAAACCAAGCTGTCAGCTTGAGAGTTTAAATGGAGGGATGAAGAGCACCCGACTGATGTGTCAGGAGATATGGAACCGGGTCCAGAATCTAAGGCTCCTCTTTCAGGTAATGTCAAAGGAACGGGAACCATATCTGACAAGGCCAGTAAGGGGCAATGAGGATCGGCTTGCGACTCAACAACTTCGCTTTCTGAAGAACTTTTGGAATTAGAGGAAAGGGGTAAAGAATCCCAGGGGGGCGAATCGTGGATAAGTGCATCTCTGGGAGACTGTCCCGGTGGGGGAACTAGGGCAAAGTAGCTGCTGCATTTGTTGTTTAGGTATGAGGCAAAAAGATCACAGCATGGCCGGCCCCATTTGCGGAAGATCACATCCGCCACATCTTGTTTCAGAGACCAGTCGTGGGGCATGAGAATTGCCCTGCTGAGCTTGTCCGCTATTATGTTGGACTTCCCCAGGATGTGCGCTGCAACCAGAAAATGCTGAGAGGAAATCGACCATTGCCATATGCAAAGGGCCTCCCGACCCAAGGGGTAAGATTTGGTTCCGGCCTGTTTGTTGATGTACCACACCACTGACGTGTTGTCCATCTGAATTGCTATATAGCCCAAAGGAAGAGAGTTATGACGTGCTTGCAACGCTAATAACACCGCTCTCATCTCCAGGACATTGATGTGCAAAGGGTACTTGTGAGGTTGCCAAGTTCCGTGGACTGTCTGCCCCAGATAATGCCCCCCCCCCACCCTATCTGGCAAGTGTCCATTGTCACTGTGGCTACCGGATGTAGGCCTACAAAGGGTCTGCCTAGAGTAACCAGGGGAAAGAGGAGCTACCACTGTAGGTTCATAGGTTTATACTAGGCTATCTGCCCCAAGGCATTTATAAGCCTAGCCCGAATTTTTGTGGATTACGCCACCCCTTATATGAAAAAATACTGTACCCATTAGTTTGTTGTGCCTCTGTCCAGCAGTGACACAGAGATGATTCCCGGGGTAAACCTACGATCTCCCACCCACAGGTCAAGATTTCTCTTGAACAGAGCCAGCGAGGTGCTCTGCCTCACATGGACCGGGACTCTATTCCACAGCATAGGGAGTCTCTGAGTGATAAATCTATCCCTCCAGCACGTCCTATTTATATCCGTGCTAAGGTTTAAGTCGCTTGCTCTAGTGGTTTTGGTGGATTTGGATTTTTTGAGGTGGAGCATGTCCATTAATTCCGGGTTGGACATGGCCTTGTATGTCAAGCACATGTCACCTCTGAGCAGACGGTATGCGACTGAATAGAGCTGGGGTTTCTTCAATCTGGCAGCATATGACAGATTTTGGAGTCCCTTTATCCTTTTGGTGAGAAACTTTTGGGGTCTCTCCAATTGCTGCAGATGTCGGGCGAGATACATCCCGAATGGGGCACTGTACTCTTATCATTGGTCTGATAAGTGAAGAGTACAGGGGAACAATGACCTCACTAGATCTGGATGTGAATCCCTTCATGATCAGGTGGGCAATGTAGAAGGTCTTTCTAACCACTTTAGCAACGTGAGTGTCAAAAGAAAGGCCACTGTCAACCTGGGTCCCCAGGTCCCTGATAACCTCTTCTGTGCTTAGTGGATTGCCACCTATATGGTAGCTTGGGGTTACCTTGTTTTTCCTGAAGGGTATGACTATACATTTTTTGGCATTTAACTTCAGGCCATGGCTCTAGCACCAGCTATCTGTTTCCGTGAGTCCCTTCTGAAGGATATCCGTGTCCGATGCACTTTCCACTATGGCACCCAGTTTGCAGTCGTCTGCAAACTTTGTCAGCCAAAGACCTCCCATGTTGGCCTGTACTTCTGAGAAGTAGATGCCGAACAATAGGGGGCCAAGGACCGAGCCCTGTGGGACACCACTTGTGACCGGCTTAGAGTCTGACATAGCGCCAGCAACTCTAACCCTGTGGGTTCTGTCCTTAAGCCAGTTTGCAACCCATCTTGTGACATATGGGTTTACATTTAAGCTGGTAAGTTTTTTTTACAATACCCGAGTGGGGTATTGTGTCGAAAGCCTTGCAAGGTCAAGGTAGGCTGTATGGACTGCCTTTCCCTCATCAATGGCCTTGGTGACTGTTTCGAAGAAGTCGACCAAGTTCAAAAGGCATGATCTTCCCTTGAAGCCAAACTGGGTCGGGTCCAATGTCTGCAAGTCCCCTATATCTTTGTTTATGAGCTCCATTATGATCCTCTCCATAGCTTTGCAGACTAGACTTGTTAAGCTTATGGGGCGGTAATTACCAGGGTCCGTAGAAGCACCACCTTTGTGGAGTGGGACCACAGTTGCCGTACTCCACTCCTTGGGCACGTATCCTGTGGTAAGGCTGAGATTAAACAGCTGCCTTATGTGCGGGTTTAATTCCTCATTTAGCTCGTGTAGCACATAGCCGGGGACACCATCCGGTCCCATTGATGCTGTGTTTTTAGCTTTAGAGAGAGCAGCTTTCACCTGCGCATTTGAGATGTCTGGGAGGCTACACTCCGCTGGGATAGTTCTCTTTCCTTTAGGGAGAGGGGTGAAGTTTGCACTGAACCTGTCTGCCAGTATGTTGGCAATGTCTGTGGGTTCAGTGATTTTTGTATCATTTTGGACTAATTCTGAGCATATCTGGGAGTTTCCACCCAGGTTCCTAACATAGCTGAAAAAGGCCTTATGATTGTCCTTTGAATCCATGGCAATTTTTCTCTCAAAATTGGCCTTAGTTGATTTTATGAGTGCTCGTATTTTTTTACTAATAATGATCAGGGGTGACTTCCCTTTTATGGATTTTGTTCTATCATGTAATAGCTTTCTCCTCTTATTGTAAAGTTTGTTAATGGCTGGGGTCCACCAGACTGGACGCTTGCCCTTTGTGGAAAGAGTCTTGGTTTTATTTGGGATTGCCTGATCCATGCAGTCCTGGAGGTGTTCATAGAAGGCATTTGTAAGGGCTTCCACAGCTTGGGTTGTGGTTTCCACTGTCTCAGGGGCCTTGAAGGATACCACACCAGTCTTGAGTAGTGTGAAGTTTGCTTTAGAGAAGTTCTTCACTGTGGTCTTTTTGTTTGGGGTGGGGCGGATGTGGATTTCCAGTGAGATTAGTTTATGATTAGATCTCACCAATGAGGGATATACTTCCGGTGTGGAGCATTTTGTCCCCATGTTTGTGATAATGAGATCTAGTATATTTTTTCCTCTCGTGGGAACAGTGACTAGCTGTTCCATGGCATTTGAATTTATGAACTCCAGGAACTGTTGGGCTAGAAAGTTAGGGCTTGAGTAATGTTCCCAGTCTATATTCGGGTAGTTGAAGTCACCCAATATGATGGTGTTTGGAGATACATTTATACCCTCCAGTGTCTTCAGGAAGGCTGTGTGGTGTTCCTGAGTTTGAGAGGGTGGCCTGTAGCATGCTACAATTTGTAGAGCAGTTTTGCCTATGGTTAGTTGCACCTGGATGGTTTCCGAAGCTTCGTGCGTTGCCACCAACCTGGAGGTGTAGATCTTTTTTGCAAGCATCCGTGATTAAGATCATGTGCGACATTGGTAGATCCTGATATGACCACTGAGTGGAATGGAGCCACTGCAAAATCCTCATATGGTAATGAGCTAACGGGACTAGAGTAATGGCAGCCGCCATTAAGCCCAAGACCATTAAGACTAACCCTGCCTGAATCTTTGACAATAGGAGAGAGACCTGATGTTGAATGGTAAGCACCCTTTCATGTGGGAGACTGGCTATCATGCCTCTTGTATTTAGTTGAGCGCCTATAAAAGTAATACACTGAGAGGGTAACAAGGCAGATTTTTTTGTAGTTTATTGTGATTCCTAGACATGCACACGTGTGAATCATGTGGTTCCTGGCCCTTAGGAGATGAATCTCAGTGGTGCCAGTGAGGAGCCAGTCATCTAGATAAGGAAACACCTAGAATCCCAAAAGTCTCAGGTGAAACGTCACTACTGCCATGCATTTGGTGAACACCCTGGGGGCTGTAGTGAGACCAAAGGGCAGAGCTCTGAACTGGTAATGACCGGCTCCCAGCCGGAGGCATAAATGTCTCCTGGACTGCCTGTCCATTTTTATATGGTAGTATCCGTCCTGGAGATTGATAGAGCACATCCAATCGCCCTGACCCAAAAAGGGTAGAATGGACTGCAGTGTTACCATCCAGAACTTGGTCTTTTTAATTGCCCTGTTTAACATGCTGAGATCCACAACAGGTCTCCAGTCCCCTGTCTTTTCTGGAACTAAAAAGAATGTTGAGTAAGTTCTGGAGTCAATCTGGACGCCGGGAACTTCCTGAAAGGCTCTTTTTTGCGGCAAACATTTTGCTGCCAAGGATGCTTGATCCCGAAGATTGGGTGGAACATCTGGGACTGATCATTTTTGAGTTCTTGGGGGTGTTTCGGAGAAAGGCATTTTGTAACCCCTGGATATTATGCACCGTACCAACGTGTCTTTTGTTATATCTTGCCAGGCTTTTGAGTACAGTGATATTCTGCCCCCGACTGCCTCCAGAGGTGGGCAGCCGGGCAATCCTTCAGGGATTCTGAAGGGCCTGACAGAGAATGTATCCCTGTCACCCTATTGGAACCCCCCCCCCCCGCCACAAGGCTGGTGTCTCTCATTATTTCCCCCTCTGCCCCTGGGGGAAATCATCTCCACGAGTGTCCGTCAAAATTCCCTGGGATTTACAAAACCATATTTTACCACTCTTTTGGCCTTTGGGATAAGGCCTGGACAGAGTGGAAAAACGGACTCCTACAGCAGAGAGAGTTTTGCCATCTCGTTCACTCCTGGTAAGAGTCTCTCTAACTTGCGGCCCGAACAAGGCCGAGCCGTCGAAGGGGGCGTTCATAAAGAAGGACTTGAAGGGCTCCGCAAATTGACAAAGGTGCATCCAGGAATGTCTGCGAAGAGCTACTCCTGTGCCTGCAGCCCTACTGGCTCCATCTGCTACGTAAGAAATCAGGCGCATGGAGGAGTTAACAATGGAGGTTAGGGTCGCTAGCTGGTTAGCCAACTTGGAAGCCGCTCCCTCAGCTGAAGGATCCCGGAGGGTATCTTCCAGCTCTTTAAGGAGATCCCTCTGAAGTCTTGTGAAATTAGTCAAACAGTTCAGTAACCAAAGAGTAAAGGCTGAAGAGAAAATACGCATCCGTATCTATCCATGGCTCTAGACTCCTTGTTTGGCGGATGGATAGAAAAGGAAGTCTCCGTGAGTTCCTTCTTGGTGGCTGCTGCCACCACCATAGCATCAACTGGCATGCCTTTAGAGAGAAATGTATTGTCCTCTGGTGTGGTAATGAACTTGTTAGGCCTTCTATGAATGGGCTCCATGGTCTCTGGAGCACTTCATGCCTTTCGACTCACTACAGACAAAAGTAGGTTGAAAGTCGGAGACAACCAGGGGGTGGAAGGTCAGGAACCAAACGCGTCCAGGTAAACAAACTCATCCTCAGAAGGGGCAAGGGACTTTCAGTTTCAACTCTGCCTAAGGATCTCCAGGATGTCTGAGAATGAGACATCCTCAGAGGGGGACCCTTCAGAGTCATCCAAGTCCATGTCAGAAGTGACAGACTCAGGGAAGTCCACATGCTTCCTCTTACATCTTTTCTTCCTGGAAACCTCCTATGAGGCATGCTCAGGAGAGGTCTCAAAAGAAGAGGGGTCGCCCTGTGGGACTTCCTGGGGCATCGGTTCCCTATGCTTGGGATGGAGAGGAGGATCCGAGGCAGACACCGGCATCGATGGGGATGGAGCCGAGGGTAGAGTGATATCGGTAGACAGCACACTCCTCATCACCTCGAAGACACCGCGGTCCAGATTGGAGGGAGGCTCTGGCTCCGAGGCAGATGTGGGAGCCTAACTCATATGCGCTGAGGTGCCGAGGGGGAAAGTGGGGTCGGACAAGGGTCTGATGACACTTCCCCCTCGGAGCCCAGAGTGTCTCTGCACCCAGACCCCTCGACAGGGTGAACTATCGAGGAGGTCAGAGTGGATGTTGGAACCGACAAGGCAAGAGCTGCCGGAACAGACAGTTCCATCACTACTACTTCCATACACTCTGGCTCCGAACTGGACGCAGTTGGCGGAGGAAGAGAGACAGGGACTGGTTCGGACAATGGCGCCACTTCCTTCTGGGCTGGGCTCAAAAACAATTTAGCAAACACCGGTGTCTTGAGCAGCCTCTTCACCACTCTCTCCACATCATCATCCGATAAACTCCTGGATGATTGAGAGGAGTGGGCCGAGGACCGGTGACTACCTGCCACTGACTGCAACAGTGGAGACTGAGGCAAAGATCTCACAGGGTCCAGAGAAGGAGATCTCAATCTCTTTTGGGTCCAGGACGGCTCCGAAGACACTGATGGAGCCGCCGGAGAAAAAGACTCCTCAAAGCCAAGAATCCACCCAGAAGGTTCTGAAGATTTGGGTCTAGGCTTTATTGCCACCGAAGGTGGAGCTGATGAAGATGCCAGTTTGTCATCGGATTTTTTTTAAGGGCCGAGTCTCCAATGCTACTTCAACCTGGGGTTTTAATAACCCTCTCAAAATAAGTTTGTTGCTCCTCTCCTGTAAAACCAGTGCGCTAAAAGCATGTCAAACAGAGCACGAGTCCTGTAGGTGGGACTGCCCCTAGACAATACACACAACTTGTGTGCCTGTCCATAAGGGACGTTTTCTGGCAACAAGAGTTGCATTTCTTGAACCCTGACTACTTAGGTATTTCTTTAGACATAAACACCACAAAAGACAGGATTAACAAGTGTTTTTTTTTTAGGAAAAAAAGAGAGGAAGAAGGGGGGGGGGGTATATCCCCTAAGTTAAACGGCTATTGCTCCCAAAGGAAGAAGGCCTCGAACTAAAACGGCTTCTCCCTAGGTAACAAGGAGGGATAACAAGACAAGAGAACAACCGTCAAGAAAAACGGGCCACCGACAACACCACCACCACACAGGTAAAGGCCTGAGAGAAAACGACGGCCTAACAGCAGCAAAAAAAAAAAAAGGCAACGATGATAGGTGTGATATAGAAGGAGTAATCACTAACTCTAAAGAAATTTAGCCTTAAACAATAAGAATTTTATAGAAAAACATCACTACTTACCCTGAGCCAGCAGAATACCATCTCGACGCTGCAAGTGGCAAACGAGATCGGAGTAGCTACCGCTAAGCATGCTGGGATAAGGGGCTAGCCTCGAGCCAGTAAAGACTCTTCGAGCTTTAGAAGTGGCCGAGTTGGAGCAGAGATTGGCTCCGAACCCAACCAGAAAGAAGGAAGACAAGATGGACAACATAGCATTGTACCTTTCAGGAAGGCCTTGCATAACTTACTTGAAGCTAAAGGAGAAGCATCTCCAATGTGATTGCTGGAGAAGGCTGCCAGCTGCACTTTAATGGTGGAGAAACTCTCCCAGGTTTGAAAAATGGAGGCAAGGGAATCTAAAATTCCTGGGAGTGGAGCACTGAAAGGATCCAAGTCCTTCTGACGCGCCCACAAAGAAAATCTTTTCTATTTGCTGTTATAAATCTTCCTAGTTGAAGGCTTGTGGGACAAGAAAAGAATTTGACGAGCTGGGGAGGAAAGCCTGGAATATCTAACCATCACTGAAACTGGAGAAACGATGTGGTCAATTTGAGTCCTGTAATGTCCAGATGAATCATCTCTGCGGGGTGAGACAGGAGATCTGGAACGGGATCCAGTGTTCAAGGTGGATATACTATGTGAGACCACAGGAAAGGAAACCATACCTGCTGAGGCCAGTAAGGGGCAATGAGGATTACTTTGCTCTTCAATTGATGCACTTTCTTTACAAACTTGAGTATTACGGGTAGGGGAGGGTAAGCATAAAGGAGACCGGAAGGATAAGTGTGGACTACAGTACCTCTTCTGACTGCCCATGAGGGGGAATTAGTGCAAAGAACTTGCTGCATTTGTTGTTGAGAGGAGAGGCGAATTGGTTGCAGCACAGTTAACCCCATTTGTGGAAGATATTTGCCACTGACTGAAAGACCACTCATGAGGTGTCAGGATGGTCCTGCTGAGCTTGTCCGCTAATATACTGGATTTCCCCAGTTTACCAGAAAGCGGTTGGAGGAAATCGCCCATTGCCAAACTCACACAGTCAGCATAGGAGATAGGATCTGGTTCCCCCTGTTTGCTGATATACCAGACTACTGACATGCTGTCTGAACAAAAATAGCTCCTGGTGGAAGAGGGCCTGCAGTGCTAGAAGCACTGCTCTCATCTGTAGAACATTTATATACAATTTGGTCTCTTTTGAGACCACTTGCCTTGAACTGTCCATCCCAAGTATTGCTCCCCAAACCCCAACTGGGAGGTGTCCATGGTCAACTTTGTGTTCCAGGGAGGAAGGATAAATGGGCGCCCTTGAGAAATCTCTATGCAGTGTATCCACCACATTAGGGATTTTCATCAAACTTGAGATGATTTTACTGGAGGTCAGACATTGTCTATGAAAAGACCATTGCACTGCTAAAGTCCATTGAAGAAATTTCATATGGAGACAGGCATTTGGTGTTAAAGTTAGTGCAGTAGTCATCGATCCTAGTGCACTGAATACTATTCCTACTGGGGGAGAAGGATGAGAAAGAACCTGATTGACATGTGATTTCAAAGTAAGAATTCTGTTTTGAGGTAGAAGAACTTGACAACTGACTGTCTAGACGAGCCCCTGTAAACTTAAAGACTTCAACTGGTTGAAGTTGTGACTTTGCCAGATTTATTGCAATCCCCAAAGACCGAGTTAAATGGTGCAGGTAATCCCTGGCCTTTTCCAGAAGATGCCTAGTTGGTGCAGTAAGGAGCTAGTCATCTAAATAAGAAAACTCTCTGAATCCGCACAGTCTTGGATGAGCTGCTACCACTGCCATGCATGTGGTGAACATACTAGGGACTGTGATGAGACCAAAGAGCAGAAAGTTGAACAGAACATGACTCCTAGCCAGAAGCGTAGATATATTCGAGAGTGCCTGTTCATTTTGATGTGATAGTATGCATCTTGAGGACTGGAACAGCACATCCAATTGCCCTTCTGTAGAAGAGGCAGAATGGACTGAGCCATGACCATCTGGAACTTGGAATTCTTTACAAACGGCTTCAGATAAATGAGATCCAAAATGGGTCTCGGGTCCCCTGTTTTCTTTGGCACTAAAAAGATTCAAGTAAATTCTGGATCCTCGTTGGTCTGGGGAACCTCTTGGATGACTTTTGTCTAGCAGCTTTTGAACCTCTACAGCTCCTAACTCTTCCCCGCTGTTCCACCCAATCAGAGGACACTTTCTTTTCCTTTGAGAATATTGTAAAAAAGGGAATGAAATATCCTTTGTATATAATCCTCTGCACCCATAAATCTTTTCTGATGGCTATCCAGGCTTTTGGGTGCAAGGACAAGCGGCCACAGACCATCTCCACAGAGAAGTGCTGAAAATGATCTGTCCGAGAAAGAATCTCAAGATCCTTGATTCTGCGGACCCCCTCTCCCATGTGGGTGACTCCTCTTTTTGTAGTTATTTCCCCCTCTGCCTCTAGGAAAAAATTCTCCACATGACTCTTGGAAAGACCCTTGAGATTTTCAGAACCACATCTTTTTACCACTGTGTTGATTCCTTGAAAAGGGTCTCTACTGGGTAGAAAAGTGGAATCCCACAGCAGATACGGTCTTTCCGTTCTTCTCACTGCAAGAGTGAGTCTCTAACTGTTGTCCCAAACAAGGAAGATCTATCAAAGGCAGCATTGATGAATTATGCCTTAAAGGGCTCCATGAAATCGCATAATCGCATCCAGCCATGTCTGAACTGGCAGTCTGTGAGAAACCTTCAGCTGCATCCGAGATGATCTCCATGGACGCATTAGCAAAGGATTATAGGGTGGCCAGTCATGAGGAAAAGGACTTCTGTTCCTCTGGGGACACAGAACCAGAAGTAGAGTTAGAGAGTTCCTTAATCATGTCCCTCTGTAACCTAGTGAAAAGTACCAAATAATTTAATGACTATAAAGTGAAAGTTGCTGATGCATACAATCACTTCCCAAAACTGTTCCGACATCTTCAACTCCCTGTTAGGGGGTGGACAGAGGAGCTCTGTTCAGCCAACTCCTTCTTAGTGGCTGCTGCAACAACCATGGCATCTACAGGACTACCCTTTGTCCAGTGTTGTCTGTAAGAAGGAGCACTCAAAATCTTGTCCAGATGTTTGAGGATTGGTTCTACAGAGTCAAGTTCCTTCCATGCTCTGCAAGAGATCAGGTCTATTAGCTCATCTGCAGGTGAGGTAACCCAAAACGTAGATGGTTCTGAAGAACATGGATTCTTCCTGGGAAGGGGTCTGGGAAGACAAACCACCTTACTGGTAAAGGATCTCCAAGATGTCTCCAAATGAGACATCCTCAGGTAGAGATCTATGGGCCCATTCCCCTTCATCAAAATGAGTGTCTTCTGGGGAATCCAAGTTCCTCCTCCTGCACAACCTCTTCCGAGGAGCCTCTTCAGTGGGGTGTTCTGGAAAGGTGTTGGAATAGACAGGGAGTTCCCTGTTGGGAACTACCTGAAAGCTTATCTGGGCTGGCTGGCTGTCCCTGAGGTGTATGATGAGAAGACTCAGACAAAGGATCCAAAGAGGGAACAGGGCATGTATACAAAGAAGACAAAATCTAAACCAGTCTGGGATGTGAGAATACCCCTCTCCACCACCTCAAATGCAGAGACCCCCAATCCTTCCCAACCATCTACTCTGAGGGAGGAATCAGAGCAGAGTTATCTGATGCTGAAGCTCCAACAGGAATAGGAGGACATCTACCATTATGGTATGATTTTAGACAACTGTACTATGTCCTTCCATTTCACTATTCCAGTATTCTTTCTATTAGGAAGAGTGCCAAAGCTCAGGAAGAAGAGGACAGACAGTCAGAGCCCTCTAGGAAGCCATGAAGGATGGCCTTGGCGAAACCAGCTCGAGAGATTCCATCCAACATATACTGCTTGGTAAATGTATGCACAGAAGTCTGGGTAGCTGGCTCAAGAATACAGCTATTATCAAAATCCTTGAAAAAAAGCACCTGAAGAAGAGAAAGCCTTAACAGAATAAGGAAGGTTCTTACCATGCAAGGAATAACAAAAATAAATTGCTTTTGAAATACAATAAGAAATAGTTTGCTTGGATACAGCTAACTCCAAGGTCCTAGGATAAAAGGAAACAAAGAGCTGATCAGAGTTTCTAATAGTCTTGGTCTTATCCAAATAAAATCTGAGTTATATATGCACATCCAACGTGTGCAGCTCCTTCCCACCGGCAGATTGCAGAGAAAGGAAAAAGTGGGCAAATGAATAGACTGATTAAGGGACAAATCATTCACCACCCTGAGCATAAAGAGGGATTACTATGCAAGGATACCCTGTCCTTATGAAAAAAAAGGAGGACAAGCCATTAAGCCTTGAAGCTCAGAAACTCATTTGGCAAAAGTAAGGGTAAGAAAAGTGCAGTCTTCCAAGAGCAATGTTGCAAGGAAACTGGAGCTGCAGGCTTAAAAGGAGCCCAAGTCAATTTTTCCAAAACAAAATTAAAATCCCAGGGAGGAAGAACAGGCTTTCCTGGGAGGCCTAATATGAAGGACTCCTTTTAGGAATTGTTTGGCCTCAATCCTTGAAGCTAAAGGAGAAGATAAAGCCGATAGACCTTAACAGAAGAATAAGCCAACCCAGCACTGATCAATTCATACAGATAAGAGGCAACCAAAGGATTATCCACAGAAAGTGGATTCAGGTTTTGAGAAAGATACCAAACAAAAAATCTCATTCATCTGGATAAATAAGATTTCCCAGTATTGGGTTAACTGGCTTCCTGCAGGACCCTTAATCACATCCTCAGAAAAAAGGTGTCTGCGGAATCAAACTCCTATCATTTACATTGTCATGGATGAGAGATCCCTTGTCCTGTGCGAGTTGGTCCACCCTGTGAGGTAACTTGTGATGACTGCCCTTGGCTAAATGCAGAATAGGAGGGAACCAATGCTGTCTTGACCAGAAGGGAATCACCAACAAGATTTTAGGAGCATCCTGCTGAATTTTGAGCAATACGTCTGGAATGAGGGGAAGGGGAGGGAAAACAAAGAAGCATCCCCTTCCAAGAAAATAGGGCATCCACCTTCCAAACTAGAGGACCTGGGACTCTGGCACAAAATAGAGAAAGTTGTCTGTTCAGAGGGGAGTCAAACAGATCTGTTTGAGGAGTATCCCAAACACAGGGCATACACCTGCCAAACCAGGGGACCTAGGATTCTGGCACAAAATAGAGAAAGATGTCTGTTCAGACGGGAGGCAAATAGATCTACTTGAAGAGTACCCCACTGGGGGGACAATGTCCAGAAACACATCCCTATGAAGCATCCATTCATGGGACTGAGTTAAGGACCTGCTAAGAGTGTCTGCTACAATGTTTTGACCCAAGGGAATGTAAACTACCTTAAAAGTCACTTGATACTGGACAGCAAGATACCACACCAGGAGTGCCAACTGGCAAAGAAGATAAGATCTTGTTCCCCCATTTATTTACATACCACTTCACGATGGTTGTTGTTGTCTCTCTCGGCTTTTCCTGGTTAGGGGTCGTCCCAGCAGAACTGTGGTCCAGTAATGAATGGCAGTTGATTGTTATGTGCTGAGTTGCCAGCCCTGACGAACAACCTTCAACAAAGGTACGCCCATTCACGTAGGTCTCCACGCAGAAGATGCTCTAGCTGAGAATCGAACTGGACAGCGTCTTACTGTGAGGCGACAACGCTACAATGTCTGTAAATAACTTGAGAGGTCCTAGGAAGAAGAGGATGAAAAGCCTGAAGTGCAAGCAGAAGTGCTTTCATCTCTAACACTGATGTGCACTTTCTGTTGAAGAGGCAATCACACCCCCTTGCACCTTTAGGGAACCAAAATCTGCTCCCCATCCCATGTCTGAAGATGGGGATGAAAAGGGAGCCCTGGATTTAGAAACAATTGCTCAATCCACTAGTAAAATTCCTTCTTGAGACAAGGTAGAAGTGGAAAGAAAAGTTGTGTAAAATCTTACCATAACCATAGATATCCTTCTCTTCCATGTTGCATATTCTGCATATGGGTTTACCCTCCAGTCTCGCGTACGTACGGCCAGTGTCCAAAAGCTTCCAGTCCCTCTGTGGTGCGTGAGATGTCTGACATGGGCAAGACTTTGTGGGTCATAAAGGTGACGTTGGCACGCACCAGCCCTCAGAACAGAGGCCCCAGTCAGAGCCAGTCCTAGAAAGGCAATGCCGTATCATTGCCGTAAAGTCATTAGCTGACAGGAGGGGAAGGCGGGAGGGAAGGAATACTGCAACATGGAAGAGAAGGACATATATGGTTATGGTAAGATTTTATACAACTTTTCTATGCCCTTCTATTCCCATGTTGCAGTATTCTGCATATGGGTGACTGCCAAAGCTCACTGAGATTGGGGTGGTGGTCTAGAGGCAGACTCCAGGAATTCATGAAGGATAGCCCTGGTGAACCCTGCCCTGGATCTGGAGATGTGGAGAAGTTCGTAGTGTTTGGTTAAGGTGTGGACCAATGACCAGCTTCCAGAACAGTAGAGGTATCAAAGCCCTTGAAGAAGGTCCCTGACAAGGCCATTGCTCTGGTGGAATGAGCCTTAATTGTACCCTGCAGAGACTTACCATGGAATTAGTAAGAGAAGGTGATGGCCTTGGAGATCCAAGTAGAAATAGTCTGCTTGGTCACTGTCTTCCCCAGGGCTCCGGAGTGAAAGGATCCAAAAGGTTGGTCAGTCTGTCTGATAAGACTTGGTGTTGTGCAGGTAATAACTGATTTGCCTGTGTACATCCAGGGAATGCAGCACTCTCTTACTGTGTCATTGCGGGTTTGGGAAAAAGACAGTTGTGTGTATGGCCTGATTGAGGGGCAGGTTATTGACTACCTTGGGCATGAAGGACAAGTTTGTCCTGAGGATACCATGCCCTTGTGAAAAATGAGGAAGGAAGAAACAGCCATAAGGGTTTGGAGTTCACTCTTCTGGCTGAAGTTAAGGCCACCAACAGAACAGTTTTCCAAGTTAAATGCTTTAATGAAGCTTTATCAGCTGGCTCAAAGGGTGGAAGAGTAAGCTTCTCGAGCGCATAGTTAAGGTCCCAAGGCAGGGAAGAAGATTTCCTGGGGGACCTAAGGTGAAGTACCCCCTTGAGGAAGAGTTTGGAAGGACATGTGGATGCTAATGGGGGATCCAGAGGCAGACATGTGGAAATAGCAGACAGACGGGCTTTGATGGATGAATAAGCCAATCCAGTCTGTAGTAACTCACACAGACAGAGCAGCACTACAGGGTGCTTGCTGAGAAGCGGGTCCAACTGTCTTTTATGACACCACATAGTGAATTGTTTCCACTTTGAGAGATATGATTTTCTTGTATTTGGTTTCCTGGCCTCCTGCAGGACATTGAGCACATCCTCACTGTAAAGGTGTCTAAATGGGATCAGAATCCTATCAGCCACAGGGTTAGATGAAGAAGCTGCCACTGTGGATGGATTAGTGACCCCTTGTTCTCTGTGAGGAGGTCCAATCTGGGGGGTAACGTGTGGGGACTGCCCTTGGACAAGTGTAGGAGTAAGGGGAACCAGTGCTGTCTGGGCAGATAGGGAGTAACCATCAATATTTTTGGGTTGTCCTGTTGAATGTTTAGCAGGACCTTCTGAAAGAGAGGGAAGGAGGGAATGCATATAGATATTCCTCCTTCCAGGAAATTGAGAAGGCATCTGCTGCCAATGCCCTCGGTTCTGGTGTCGTGGTGCAAAAGCCAGGAAGTTGCCTGCTGATGGTGGAGACAAACATGGTCTATTTGAGGTATACCCCCCCCCGTGGACCAGATCCAGGAAGACATCTCTGTGAAGCATCCATTTGTTGTTGTTTGTGCTGTTTCTGCTCAAATAACCTGTTTGTTGTGGAGAGAGGGAATGTAGATCGCCTGCAGGGTGATTATCTGTGAGGTGGCCAATAATCAGATCAAAAGGGCTAGTCTGCAGAGCAGGTAGGACTTAGTCCTTCCCTGCTCATTGGTATACCACAGCACAGTGGTGTTTGTCTGTGGGAGTGGTCCCTGTTGTAAGAAAGGGAGAAATGCCTGGAGGGTTAAAAGGACTGCCCTCATCTTTCTGCCACTGATGTGCTCTGATTTGAGATGATGTGGCCACAGGCCCTGCACCTGTTGGTGGCCGAGGGTGGCTCCCCACCCCAGTTCTGATGTGTCTGTGTGCAAAACCTGAGTGGGTTGAGGGAGGGAGGCCTAGGTTGCGATTTACCTGAGCCAACCACCACAGTATTTCCTTTTTTAGGCAGGAACGAAGGGGCACAATGTGCTCCAGATGCTGGCTGTGTTGCTTCCAGGTTGACTGAAGGTACCATTGCAGTTTTCTCATGCCCAATCTTGCTAAATAAAGCATGGGTAAGGTGGCTGCGATGTAGCCCAGACGTTTTAGGTACTGCCTTGCAGTCAACTCTGTGGAGTGGAGGCTTGTAGTCAACTCTGTGCAGTGAAGGACCAGGAGAAGATGTTCTGTCAAGGAACTCACTTTTGGTGGGGGAAGGTATGCCTCCATGAGATCTGAGCGGATCCTGCACCAGAAAAATACGTCTTGTGTCAAGTTAGAGATAGGATTTTGGTAGGTTTATCTGAAATCCCAGTGATTAAAGGAGGGTTACCACAAACTAGATGTGCCTTTGGAGGGTTTCTTGTCTGGCAGCCTGGATCAGCATGTTGTCCAAGTAAGGGAATATCTGTATTCCTTTTGTCCTGCAGTAAGCCACCACAGGTGCCAGGCATTTGGTGAAGACTCTGGGTGCGGTGGAAAGTCCAAAGGGCAAGGCAGAGAACTGCAAGTGAGAGGAACCCACCAGGAATCTCAAGTACTACCTGTGGGAGGGTTTGATTGGGATGTGGAGGTAAGCATCCTTTATATCTAAAGTAGCCAGGAATCATTGTGGAATAATGAGAGGGAAAAGGACTGGCAGGGCTAGCATTTTGAAGTTAGTAACTTTTAGGAAAAAGGATGCGATCGGAGAGGTTTAGAATGGGTCTCCAGGGTCCATCCTTCTTGGGGACCAGGAAGAACCTTGAGTAGAATCCTCTTCCTTTTGCAGTAGATGGAACTACCTCTATGGTGCCCTGGTCTAACAGGGTCTGGACTACCGGTTGCAAGAGGTGCAGTTGCTGAGCAGGTGGTTGAGGTACGCCTCGCCCTATGGGAGGGGAAATCCATGACAAAGTAACCGGTCTGAAGTATGGACAGGACCCACTTGTTTGAGGTGAGATGGGTCCAAACAAGGAGACAGTCGAGCAGACAGTGGTACGAAAGGAGGGGAAAGAGGCGTCAAGAGTGGCAGGTAGTCAGATGCTACCTGCCCTGTCCTGAAAGGGAGTGCTCTGGCTAGAGGGAGGGGTTGCTCTAGCCGGAGGGGGTTGAAGGAGTGAGGGAGGGAGTGCTTCCTAATAAACTGGGTTTTGGCTGGACAGTTTCTGTGAAACTTAGGGATTGGTAAACCAGTAAATGTTTAAGGTCCTGCATTTCTTTGCCTTTTTGCTGCAGGGATTTGAAAAGGTCTGCTACTTTAGAACCAAAAAGTGCAGCATTGTCCAAGGAAGCATCAATGAGCTTTGTCCTGAAATCATCAGGCAAGGGTTGTAGGCGAAGCCAAGAGTATTTGCGCAAGTCAGATGCTGATGCTGCTGACCTAACAGAGGATTCAGCAGCATTGTAACTACACTCGATAGTGTGTCTGATGACCTGGGAGGAGAGAGCCAGGAGAAAACACAGTGATGCTTTGGCAGGGGGAGTCTGGAATATCTGCCAGGTGTTTGTTGGCAGATTCTAAGACTGACAAGGTATACTTGGCCATGTGGGTCTGGCAGTTTTTGCTCTGAAACCAAGGTAGCCGAAGTATACATCTTTTTGCCCAACCTTTCCACTGTCTTGCTGTCTTTGTCAGTTGGGAGAATGGTGGTAGTAGGTAGGAGCTTGGTAGCTTTGTCCGTAGAGACGGATGTAGTGGCAGGATCAGCAGGTGGGCACTTAAGCAGATATTTAGCAGTGTCAGGCACCTTACCTTATAAAGCCTGTCTGGTCTGCGTGGGACAGGAGGTTGGGAGTCAGGCTTTAGAGATGCAGAAGAAAAAGCATCTAAGAAGGCAGGCAGGATAGGAGGGACAGCAGATGGGCTAGGGGTTTCCATTTGAATGAGGTCGTAGTACCTCTTTTGTACCTCAGTCATTGCTGAAGATTCCCATTTAAAGTGATCCTTCATCCTGCTGATTGTTTCACTAAAGGTCACATCTTCAGCTGAGGAGTCAGCGTCCACTGACTCTTCCTCTGGGGATCCATATCCCAAGGGAGAGGATAGTTGTGAGTTGTAAGAAAGTGATTCCTCAGAGGAATCTGAAAGGAATTCCTCTTCCCTAGTAGTTTTGTCAGTAGGCTGAGGCCTAGGGCTCAGGAGAGGTGGAACCAGTAACAGCAGTGGTATCCCTCAGTGGCATAAAGGCACTGAAAAGGCTTTGACTGAAAGCCTGCCAACCAGGCACGCTTTCTGTAGAGGGAGAAATAGGTTTCCTCTTCTCTCTTCTTTTAAGAGGGCCTGTGGACGTCTGTCTAGAAATCGGATATTGCAAGGGCTCTGAGGGCTCAGACGGTTCCTCAGAAAACGCAGGAACAGCCTCTACAGATGTGCTCTCGCCTAAGGATAGTATGGCATCCTTAGAGGTACCCGCAACATCCGGACTGGTGGATCCAGGCCCAGATCCAGAAACCAGGCCTATGTCGGCCACAGGTTGGGTATCGGTCGGAAGAGGCTCAGCAGTAGATGAAGGCCATAAAGTCCAGGCCTTCTATTTTGGTTGTTCTGTAGGGACGTCTGAGGAACCCTCCCATCTGTAACGCAAGTTACTTCAGATGCTGGTTTTTAAACTAAAGATTAAGCGCATGCAAGTGACTACATAATGTTTTAGGTACGAACGCCTGGCAAATCGGCAGGCCTTATGGTCGTGTGACCGTCCCAAACACAAAAGGCACTTATCGTGGGCATCCTTATGACGGATTTGGCAGCCGCACTGACACTTACCCTTTCTGGATGACATGAACAGGCAACACTAAATATTTAGAAGGACTGAAAACATCCCCAATGGGGTACTTATCTGATAAAACTAATCAGATGTTAGCGGTGGCAGAGACACCTGGCGTACGACTGGTGGTTGAAAAGTTCTGAGGGCTGGTGGGTGCAGACATCACATTTATAGCTCACAAAATCTCACCCACATCAGACATCCCACGCACCGCAGAGGGACTGAAAGCTTTTGGATACTGGCTGTATGTACGTGAGACTGGAGGGTAAAGCCATATGCAAAATACTGCAACATGTGACTAGAAGGACATCTACAAATTCTAGGGGATGCACATGTTGAAGCCAAACTGACTTCAGGAACCAGTGAAACTATCTCATGTGGAGTTTGGCCAGATGGAGCATAGGGATCGTGGATGCCATGAATCCCAGAGCTCTCAAACTCCCTAGCTGTAACACAGGCCAGAAGACAACGAACAAGAAGCAGCAGACAGATGCTGTTAAAATACTTTAATACAATTCACATACACCACTGGTACCCTCGGCCATTCGGCTTCCATTGAAGGCGAATGGCCAAGGTACCAGTGGTGTATGTGAATTGAATTAAAGTACTTAAACAGCATCTATATGCTGCTTCTTGTTCCAGCTTCATTGTTTTTTTGAATTTCATTTTTTCTGTGTTTTTATAATGGCAGAAGAATCTGAAAGAAGGAAATGAGTGTCAAGGCCTTTGAAAGAGACAGGGATGCCAGAATAGGCACTGCCGAAATCCTGCACTCCAGAAAAACTAGGTCCTGAGGAGTCATCAGAAACGACTTCTTGAAGTTTATTGTGAACCCCAGGCTTGCAGAAGGGAAATGACAAAATGTAGATTTTTGAAACTGGGTCTCTGGAAAGGATGCCAGAAACTGGAGGTTGTCCAAGTAAGGAAATATTTGGATACCCTGAATCCTGCAAACAGCAATCACAGGAGCGAGGTATTTAGTGAATACCCTTGGGGCAGTAAAAAGGCCAAAGGACACAGCAGAGAACTGGAAATGCAAGGAAGCAACAGCGAAATGTAAAAACTTCCTGAAAAAGGGATGAATCGGAATACAGAGATAAGCATCCTTGAGATACAGACATCACGTAAGCCTGAGGAAGCAAATAAGAGAACAAAGTCTGAAGGGACAACAATCGAAAGGAGGGCACCTTCAGAAAAAGAGTTTAGATGAGAGTGGTCTGGAATTGGTCTCAAATACGGTCTTTTCTAGGTACTACAAAGATCCTGCAGTAAACCCCCCCCTCCCACTTTGGGACACAGGCACCTCCTGAACAGTACCCAGAGTCAAAAGGTCCTGAAGTACCTCTGGAAAGAAAGTGTTGTTCCAGAGGGGGATGAGGAACACCCATAAAGGGGGAGGGATTTCCAAACCATGAATTATCCCTGATGAATAACAGACAGGACCCAGGCATCCTGAATAATCTGCAGCCAAACAGGAAGATGGAGAGAGAGAGGGAGAGAGGCGAAGAGAAAGAAGAAAGTGGCTGGGAAGAATAAGTGTCAGACAGCACCTGGTTTATCTGGAAAAGGAGACGTCTGAGGCACTGAAGTCTAGGTAGCCTTAGCAGGAGGAGCCCGCTTGCCATCCCTTTTTGCCCTTAGGAAGAGAAGATTGCCTGTGAACAAAGGTTGGCTTATTGGGATAGTTTCTCTGAAATTTAGGCACAGTAGAAACAAACACATTTAAGTTCCTGTAAAGCCTTGCTCTTATCCTGACGGGACTTAAACATAGCAGCAGTTTCTCACCAAACAAGTTTATTATCAGGAGGGGACAGCCATCAACTTAGTCTTAATATCAGGCAAAGGTTGAAGCTGAAGCCAAGAATACCTCATCACTGACCCAAAAACAGCAGCCCTAGAGGAGGCACCTGCTGCATCACAACTACACCTGATGGAATGACAAGCCACCTGGGAGAAAGCCCTAATAGGGAAAGAACAGAAGTTTTACCTTCAGAGTCTGGAAGATCAGAAATAATCTGACAAGCCTGGGATAGGACAGCCAACAAATACCTGGACATATGGGTCTGATGATTAACAGCCCTAAATGCCAAGATAGCAAAGGTGTAAGCCTTCATGCCTAGCCTTTCCATGGTCCTACTATCTTTATCAGAGGGCAGTAACTTGGGAGAAGGAAGCAATTGAGAGGGCTTGTCAGCAGCTACAGACACCACAAAGGAGTCAGCAGAAGGACACGTACAAAAATTGCAGTCCTCAGGCACCCTATAAAATATATCGGGTTTCTTGGGAGCAGGGGGCAGGGAGTCTGGAGCCTTAGAAGCATTGGAAAAAGCAGCCAACAGGAGGAACAGCAGAAGATTTAGGAGACTCCATATGCAGCAACTCACAGTATCTTTAATGTACCTCAGAGACAGGAGCACAATCCCATTTAAAGAACGCCATCATCCTAAATATAGTGTCCCCAAAATAAATCTCTTCAAGAGAGTATCAGGACTGGTAGATTCCTATTCCTCTGATCCACAGTTCAAAGGAGAAGGAATCTGAAAAGACTAAGCAAGGGATTTCTCATCTGAATCCAGTTCCTCCTCAGAGGAATCTCGTTCCCTGGGTCATTTTAGGAGAGTAGAGGACTGGGAGAGGGGGGGGGGGGCTAGAACAGAAACTCCCTGAAGAAGTTTCAGTGTCATCAAAGCACTATACAAACCCTGACTGAATACTTGCCATACACTCCATGGATCGTTAAGAGCAGGAGAAAAATGTCTAGTCTTTTGCTTTTTCTTCACTGGGACGTCCACCTTATAAAACTTGGAAGGCGCTGACCCAGGACGACATTCAATGATGGTAGTAGGTACTTCTCTAATATTTGAGGAATACTCCTAGGCACCTCAGAAATCAGCCATGGTTCCCCCTGAGCATCCGAAACATACATCTGCAAAGCCTCCTCAGACATGCTGAAAGTCTAAGCCCTGCTGGCCTCCAAACTGGTCACGGCAGAGGAATCCAACAACAAACCCGGGCAAACCTCTGAGCATTCACTCACCTTAAGAGAGACATCTGGCTGAGGCTGAACAGAAGAGCCTGGCCTAGGTTTCTTGGCCGCCTTCTTCACGGACGGCTGTCCCTCAGAGCAGGAAGTAGATTTTCAAGATAAAACACCAAAGAAAATAGTCTACTATAAAGGGTTTTAAGTAGAAAAGCCTGACAAATTAACAGGAGGTATGGTCGCGAGAGGCATTTAAGCAAAACATACACTGGTTGTGGTGGTCTTTATGGGGAATCTGACTCCCACAATGGCATTTACCCTTTTTGGATAACATGAAACCCCACAAGCAACAATAAAAAGAGTAAGTTAAAAAAAAAAAAAAAAAAAAAAAAACCCCAACAGAACACTTATCTATAACGGCTTGTTGAAACAGCAACAGAACCCTCATTCAGACTGATGATCAAGCGATGGCATTCAGACTGGCAGCAAAGAAATTCTGAGGATGGTATGTCCAGAAATCACCTTTATGCCCTACTCTACACAAGGAGCATACGTGTGATGTATGGCATACCTTAAAGAAAACTAAAGGCTTTGGTGCACTGCCCAGACATCAAGCCGCCCTTGGCAGGGGAATCCGTTATGTAAAGGATACTGCAACAGTGAAATAGATGGACATTACACAAGACAGTTTGAAAAGAAAGAATCCGAAAAGGAACCTTGAGAAAGTTGTTGAGCAAAGAGATCCAGAATAGGCCTCCAAAAATCCTCCTTTCGAGGAAACAGGAACATTCTGGAGTAAAATCCTTTTCCTACTTGGGAATGAGAGAGAGTATGTATAGTTCCCTGGTCCACCAGAGACCCAAGAGCCTCAGAGAAATGATGAAGCTGCTCTTGAGGAGGCTAAGGAATCCTTGAAAAAGGGGGAAGGAACTTCTGCACCATGAAGTAACCCTGACAAATAATCTACAAAACCCAAGAATCTGAGGTGATGAGTTGCCAGTTTGGAAGACAAGAGGGAGAGCCAAAGGGATAAGGGAACCTGGCTGGGAGTTGGGGGGATAATGTCAAAGAAAAGTAGGCTTGTCAGACAAAGGAGGCTTTTAAGGGACATGAGCCTAAGAAGCCTAAGCGGGAGGAGCTCACCTAACACCCTTCCTGCCTTTGGTGTCATGTTGAGGCTGCCTGCCAACAAAAGCAGCCCTAATAGGACAGTCCCCCTGGAACTTGGGGACACAAAAACATGTTTAAGGTACTGCAAAGATTGACCTTTTTCTTGAAGTGATTTAAATACAGCAGCAGCAGTCCCAAAGAGATTTTTATTATACAAAGGAGCATCTAGCAATTGCAACTTTGCTTTCATATCTTCAGGTAATGACTGTAGGTGATGCCAAGAGTAACATCTCATGACAGACCCCCAATGGCAGTAGCTCTGAAGGAGGCATCAGCAGCATCATAGCTGGATTTGATAGAGTAGTGAGACACCCGAGAGGCTGGATTCAAATTAGAGCAGAAGACTGCTTCAGAATCAAGGAGGTCAGAAATAACCTGACAAGCCTTGGTAATCAAGGCCAGAGCATACTTGGTCATGTGGGGCTGGTAATTGCTGGCCCTTAAGGCAAAAGTGGAAGCAGTATAAACCTGCTTTCAATGCTGTCCATGGCCCTACTATCGTTATCCAATGTCAGAAGCTTAGTAGACAGCAAAAGCTTAGAAGGCTTGTCACAGTAGACAGATACCACAGCAGGATCATCAGGACGACACTTGTATAGAAATTGACAATACTCAGGAACCTTACAGAATCTGTCAGGTTTCTTTGGAGCAGAGGGCTGAGAATCAGGAGTCTTACAGGCAGCAGTAAAGGTGTATAACAATGCAGCCAACACAGGCGGTACTGTGGAAGGTTTAGGAGTGTCCACTCGAAGAAAATCATAACACCTCTTCTGGATATCAGACACCTGAAAAGAAAGCCACTTAAAAGTATTCCATCACTATGGCTACCATGTCCTCCAAACACAAGTATTCAAAAGGAGATTCAGAGCTGACTTCTTCATCAGAGCCATAAGCCAAAGGAGAAGGCATCTAAGAAGAGTAAGACAAGGCCTCTTCATCAGACTCTGAATCCTCTTCTCAGGAATCAGGTTCCCTAGACCTTTTGGTAGGGGTTGAAATCTGGTGAAGGGGGTAGGCATAGATACCCCTTGGGGAGGCTTCATGGCCATGAAGTCATTCAACAAGGCCCTGAGTAAACTCTTCCCATTCCCTTTATGGGTCCTTGGGATGTACAGAAGAATGTTTAATCTTATGTCTTTTCTTGGTAGGGACATCAACCACAAAACCCACCAAAGGTTCCAAACCGGATTCACTAAGAGTACCTGGAACCTGTTTCTTGACCAGAATTTGCGGAATCCCCCTAGGGCCCTCTGAAATAACCAACCTCGCTTCCCCTCAGAGGATGTGTGAAAAAGAAAGATCCATGCCGACTTCAGACAGGGGTCATGGCCAAGGAATTCCGAAGTCGCACTGGGTGGCCTACAGATCTATCCATCTACCAGAGCTATCACCTGCTTCTAGAAAAATGTCTGGTGGAGGCTGGACAGCTAGAGAATCTGGCCAAGACTTCTTCCTGCTTAACAGGAGTACCTAGGATTAATTGATTCCGCCATGCTAACCTAGGATAACTATTTAAAAAGCCAGAGGCTTAAACAAATAGCTAGGAAAGACCACCAGCTTCTAAGAGTGTTGGGCACAAATGCCTTACAAATACTACAGGATGTATGGTCATGGGAAGCACACAAACAAAAGGGACACAGTTTGCGATGATCCTTATGGGGAATCTGCCTCTCACACAGACATTTTTCCTTCTTGGAGGACATGAACTCCAGGTAACCAAAGTAAACAAGACCGAAAGTAAAAAGGAAAAAAAAGACCCCAATGGGGCACTTATCTGATGGCTAGGTATACAGAAAGAATAAGATAAAAGTCCAGCGATCAAAAACATTAGGTAGGTAATAGTAAGTAGCAAACTAGCTTAGTTAGAATACACAAAGCTTTCAGGCCAATGCCCTTCCTCAGTGTGTTACATCCTGCTACTGAAGAAATGTGTTATTCACAAGAGCAAGACTAAAAGTAAAAAGAAAAAAAAAAGACCACAATGGAGCACTTATCTGACAGCAAGGTACTCAGTACAGCAAAGGGCATTCAGACCGACGGCAATGGCAACTTTCTGACTGGAGGCAGAGAAGTTCTGGGCATCTTGTGTCCGTAAGTCACATTTATGCCCTACACCCTGTGTGGGAGCATACGTGTGACATATGGTGCATACAAGATCTAAAGGCTTTGGTATATTGGCCGGACATTTGGCTATCCTTGGCAGGAGATCCCTAAGGTGAAGAATACTGCAACAGTGATATAGAAGGACACCTTTCTGTTTTTGCTTATTGGGATGTTTTCTTGCGATCTAGGGTTGCCATGAATGCTTCCTTGAGAATGAGTGGCAAAAATTCCTGCAAGGTGAACATGTTGAACTTTGGCATTTTCAGAAATAGGTTTTGATCGGAAAGGTTTTGATCGGAAAGGTCTAAAATGGGTCTCTTAAGTACCTCATTTTCTTAGTACCAAGAAAAATCTGAAATAAAATCTTGTTCCTACCTTTCCCATGGGCATCTTTTTCTATGACTCCTATGTCTCAGTTCTCTGAGGACCTGAGGTATAAACTGTGTCTGATCCATGGGGATGTAAGAAATACCTCTGAAATGTGTCTTTCAGAAAATGTAAGAAATATCCCCCTTTCAGAATACACAGTACTTGCTTGTCCTGAGCGGCAGACTCCAAGTTGTCTATAAAGGTAATCTTCCTCCACGTTTTAGGTGAAAGCGGGGAGGGGTTACGAGGACTTGGGGGCTAGGGGTCGACCAATATCAGTCATGACCAATCCCTCATGGAGATCCCCAGACTTTTCCTTGTGTCTAGTTTGCTACTCTTTCTCATAACTACTTTTTTTCAGACCTGCAGACCTGGTGGGTTCTTGCCTGGGACTGGGGGCCCATTCCTTGTTAGAGAAGTTCCTACTGTAAGTACAAACATTTGAATAATCTTCCTAAAAGATTGGGTAGCCGTATCATTCTCCTCCAGTTTCTGTACAATTCCTGTGCAGATTGTCTGAAGAAGAAATCCTTGCACAGATAGGAATTTGGGATCCCTTGCTTCACATTGTCTGGGGGGGGGGGGGGTCCTCAGTCAGGCATGTCTACAAATGGCTGACCCCAAGGCTGCTGCCCCACATGGATCATAACTACAATATTTGTAAAGCTTGACTACCTGAATGTAAAGATGAAAAAAAAAATCCAGCAACTCCTGTTTTACGTCTTTATCTTCGATTCCCTACACCTTGACCCTCATCTGCTGTAGCACACACTGCTGATAAGAAAACGTGGTGCTGGCAGTTGAAAGCCCTAAGAGTAGCGGAAGTGTACTCCCTTTTTCATCAAACATATCTACAGTTCTACTTTCTTTCTCATGCTGGACATGATTACTGGTCAGAGATGATTCTGTTCTCTTGTTGAGATACAGACACAACTGGATGAGCTAAAGAGTTTCCATAAGGTTCCTTGTGGGAATCCTTGACTCTGCAGAAACAGGCAGGATTACAAGAAATGGGCAAGAAGGGAGAGAGTGTCATGCTTTCAAGATGCGTTTGCCAAAAAAATATATTACAGGACATCTAGCACTGGAAGGGACAGCTAGGGGGGCTAGGCTCAGGAAGCCCCATGAAATCCCTGTCTTAATTGACTTTTTGAGTACTCTGAATCCCACTGAAAAGCATTTTCATTTTACAGAGAATATCCCCAGAAGAGAAGTCCTCTAGTTGAGAGGAGAACACAGTGTGTCTTTAGACTCAGAGGATTTCAGCTGATGAAAATTTGCCTAAATATGAAAGCTCATCAACCTTAGAATCTTAGGAGCTAGTATCTGCCCTTCTCATTTCGGAAGGAATTTTAGGCACTGATGGCATGCTGAACCAGAGTGCCTGAAGTGGAAACCTGGGTGGGGAGGCAAGTTGGGACTCCATCTGTTTTGGGCTTAGATGCCATGTGCTTATTCTGCTCTGGGTGAGCTACTTTTTGAGGCCTCAAATAGTCAGAATACTACTGTAATGTATTACTGTGATATGTTGCAGCAACCAGAGCCATGGTTACTTCCAAATGGTAAATTTCTTAGAGAACAGAGAAGTTAGCTGTTGGGAAAGTTTTGTGGTGCTTCAAAAAGGCAGTTGCTCCCTTCAGCTACTTTGTTGTGCAGAACTGTGTTTTCTGATGAGACTTTGGGGTCAGCTCATAGAAGATACTGGACTCAGATTTGCAAGAAAGCAGGTGCTCAGAAAGATCACAAGAGGCACCTTGTGAATCTAGAGCTGCCATCAAGTGAAGAAAACAATGGTCAATCAGTTTTGAAAAATATGGAAATTGGACATAGATGATAGATGTACTATGGAAGGAGTGAGGTAACAAATGGAAGTTGTTTTAGGTTTGCTGAACTGACACGTGAATCAACTTGAGGCATAGAAATAACTATAGTAAGTCTGTAAAGGAAGAATTATGAGTCTAAGTTAAAACTGCAGCAAAGCATGATGCACATAAGGACCATGTTAATGAACTGAGCAGGCAAATAACTTACAATTAAATAAAGTTGGTTTATCCTGGAAGACAGAGAAACAAAGAATAATTTTAGCCTTTGAAAACTTTTAGAAAGTGAGGGGGAGGTATTGACTGAAACTTGTGAAAACAGACGGCGCAGTGGAGCACTTTTACAAAGAGCTTGATGAGCACGGAGGACAAGAAAAAACTGACACAGTCAATGAAAGATGAGGAATATGACTAACCAAGAGTGATTTTAGTCCAATTTGTCACCAGGCAGAAAAATTAACAAGTTTTGTCACAGTAACTGTAGCAAGAAAAGAAAAATAATGGAAAGGGGGCCAGTAATGGTGATCATGATTTTTTTTTCAGTGACTGCACGCAGCAAAGGTCTCTGTTGCTGGATGCCACATAGGAATGTCAAGCTGTCACTTCTGGTTGTGTTGCAAGTGGTTTTTCCCTGTTAGGAATGTAACTGATCACCTTGGGTCAGCTGATTGCGGGTAGCTAGCAAATAGTAGTACCGCCTTCTTTGGAGTATGTGAGCAAGGAGATACTGGCTACAGATTCTGAGAAAGGCAATGAACTAGGAGAAGTAAGGGAACCAGAGTCTGAAGAAGGGGAAGGTGAGGTGTCTGCAGTCTATTCTCTGTATTGTCAAGGTAAAGTGTCAGAATAAAACGGCCGCCTATAGGTTTGTTTTAGGTGTCACTAAACTTTCAGAACAATAAAACAATACAAAAGGCTCTTAAATACTGACTATTAATCAATTTATTACATATTTATATACCCACATATATTAAAGAACTTCATGCTATCCTACAATTACTCTAAATTATTAAAATTATAAATGAAAACAACGTATGCTTAGTGCATAAAACATTAAACATTATACATTGTTACATTATTCATTAAATACAATGATAATATGTCTGTCTGCTCACAATATAATAAATCCTAATGTAAGTTGTGTAAAATTAAACTAATACAAAAACACTACAAACTGCTCATAATTTGTAAATTGCATTACCACAGGTTGTTTACATAAAAAATATATATATATAGTAAATAAATATTGTGCATTTACTGAAATCAGTAACCTTTTATGTTATTAAAAACAGGTTTTATACTGATATATTCATTAAGTCCGGGGACTGATGAGCATTAAGGTATATTTGCATCCTCAATTCTAAAATGTCCAAGTTAAATTTTGTAACTTTGCCCTGTGCATCAAAGTACAAATGTGTTACCCCAAAAAACTTAAAAGAATGGTCTGCATGTTGGTTTATATGTCTGTTGTTTTATGATTTCTAATGTCCAGTAAGTGTTCCTTGACTCTGTCTACATAAAAACTTTCACAATTTTGGCAGACTGCAATATATACAATATTAGGGAAGTGGGATAGTCATTGTGGACCACAATGATTATGTTTCATACATGAACACTTTACTATTGGGTAACACCTACAGAGAAGTTAGTAGGAATGAAATTAATATAGCGCATGGCAGAATAGATAATACTCTATTTGATATGCTTTTCCAAGGAGAGTTAGATGAGCAGGAGTGGCAATTCTTAAAGAATGAATACCCAGTTACAAGTGGGATTTTTGGAATCCCCAAAATACATAAAGGCCTTGACAACCTGCAATTTAGACCTATAGTGGACGGAAAGCGAGTAAAACACATTTTATTAGTCAATACCTAGATTATCATTTAAAACCGGTATAAAGTTTTTCCACACATATTGAAGGATTCATGGGACTTTTGGGCAAAATTAGATCAATAGCATTTAATGAAGGTGACACATTCATTACTCTGGATGTGTGTAATCTTTTATCCCCATGATAGAGGGCTTGAGTGGTTGGAAGAACAACTATATTTTACAAAACTATATGATCAGAACAAAGTGAATGTGATAGTTAAGTTAATGGAAGTTGTCTTGAAAAATAATTTTATATTTTTGAAGGGCACATTATAAACAGATGAGTTTGCTAACTTTGTCCTAACATTTTGGGAAACCAACTACGTTTTAATTCAGAATTTTTAAATATGTTCAATTTTACGGTGGTTTTTTTGACCACCTTTATTATTTGAGAGGGACCAAGTCATTTTAAATAATTTTTATGTTACCAGTCAAGAAAGTATTAGTTATTTGGACATTTGCTTGACATATGACAGAAGTAGGAAAAAGCTGGTTTCCAATATACAGGAAGTCCACCTTCTCAAACTCATATTTACATTATGACAGCTGGCACCCTCACCACCAAAAGAAGGCAAGAATGGTCAGTGAGGAGGTGGACTTTGAACGGAAGTCAATTTTATTGTCACTTTATTCTTGAATAGAGGCTACCCAAAAGATCTTTGTAAAAATATTGCCAAAGAGGTAACAGATAAAAGATGTAAAGGATTTTACAAAGCTTTATTGCATGCCAGTGAAGTCACATCAGTTGATAGTGTGGTTTGGACATTAGGAAATTTGTTTGTTATATCACTACTTATAATGATATAGCAATTAAAATTCAAAATATAGTGAACAAAATTGGAATTTTATTAGCAAAGACAAAACAATAGGGGAAAATTTTAAAGGGTGTGTAACTTATGTGTATAGAAAAGATACATCATTTAAGGAACTTTTGAAAATCTGAACGTTAAACCCAAGGATTTTTCCAATAAACCCGTGACAGTTAACAATCAGAATATAAACATAGGTCAATACATCAATTGTTACACCACCAATATTGTATATATGAACACTTACTGGACATTAGAAATCATAAAACAACTAACACCTTAGCCAGACATATAAACCAACATGCAGACCATTCTTTTAAGTTTTTACATTTGTACTTTGATGCACAGGGCAAAGTTACAAAATTTAACTTGGACATTTTAGAATTGAGGATGCAAATATACCTTAATGCTCATCAGTCCCCGGACTTAATGAATATATCAGTATAAAACCTGTTTTACGGTTTAATAACATAAAAGGTTACTGATTTCAGTAAATGCACAATATTTATTTACTATATATATATATTTTTTATGTAAACAACCTGTGGTAATGCAATTTACAAATTATGAGCAGTTTGTAGTGTTTTTGTATTAGTTTAATTTTACACAACTTACATTAGGATTTATTATATTGTGAGCAGACAGACATATTATCATTGTATTTAATGAATAATGTAACAATGTATAATGTTTAATGTTTTATGCACTACATTTATAATTTTAATAATTTAGAGTAATTGTAGGATAGCATGAAGTTCTTTAATTGCAATTGATTAATTGAGGCATTCACTGCAACCTTAGTCAGTATTTAAGAGCCTTTTGTATTGTTTTATTGTTCTGAAGAAGTTCTTTATTGGTTTTATGCTACAATAAACATCTTTTGCGTTTATGGACCTTGGATTCCCTTTTTTTTGGCACACCAGCAGCTTTTTAGTGACACAGCAGTCCTACCGAGAACGCTGAGCTTTCTTCTGACACTTTACCTTTGCAGGTATTTTGGTTCTTGGTTTTGGATGTCTGGATATGGAGGAAGAAAGCGGAGTGCTGCTTAAGGAAATGAGTGAGCAGCTCAAGGTGCACACAGCATTAATTCAAAAATTGATGGCAGCTTCGAATGCCAGTATGGACCTTACAGCCAGTTTGGGGTTACCGCTAACTCAAGCAACCCCTTTGCCGCAACCAACAGCGTCTGCTCACAATGTCAACAACAGTGGCGTTCATGACAGTAATTTTAGGGGCAACAGGGAACTTGAATCCTGGAGAGAAAACCAGTATTCATTCAAAAGCTACTATTCCCAGGTTGGAAGGGAATATGAGAGATTGGCTACGATGTTCGAGGTCAAAATGTTTAAACTAAAAAGAACACAGATGGAGAATGGTTACCTACGTAAGAATATTGATTTAGGGATTGTACCCAAAGGACTTAGACTGTGGAGGTATCCCAATGGTAGCGAACACGATTCTGACATGCTTAAAGATTTGCACGAGTTATTCAATAAAACTGGGCTAGAAATTATGGAAATTATGATTGCCTACAACGATAAAAGATTGAACTTCTTTTAGTTGAATTGGATGATCTCAACAGTCTTATTAGTCAAGACCTACTCTTCCAATATTATACCAATTACATCAATGTGATTAAAGAAGTGGAACACAGTTGCAATGTCATTTATGACAAAAGCAAAAGATCCAGAGGGATAAGAAAGTGTATGCATCGGGCTGGTTTATCCTAAATCTAAACCAGTACATTGTGGCCATGACAACGGTAGACCGGAAGTTGGTAGGAACCGCATGGATGTGCTGGATGACATCACTTCTCCACGCTTGGATGTTTACAGTGACCGACAAGAAAGTTCAGTGGAAGATGAGGGTCCCAGAAGATCCAAACGGATAAGAGGGCAGCATACACATGAAGTAGAAGAAGAAGGTGAACATTTGGGGACACGGGAATTTGATCCCAACAAGAGGGTTTATTTTCCACAACAGCAGCAGCCAAAAACGTGTAGCAGATTCATGGCCTCAAGAAGAGGTTTTTGGTAAGTTATTCAATTACCAATTTAGCATTGATTCCAACACTACACCATCGGGGAATATGAATGACTTTGGCATGAGTGGGCATGTTGTTTCACAGGGACTATTTTGGACAATCCCTTGAACATGGGTTCATTGATGCTCTCTACTTAGACAATAAGGCTCAAGGCGGTTTAGACAACTGCAGTATTTCTTTGACTTATACACACAATACTGGCTCAATGCAACGCGCATTTGTGATTTGTTTTCTAATGCCAGTGATGAGCAATGTTTCACACAGGTTTCTTACATATACGACTTTGACAATTATCATATTCAACTAACTAACAACGGATGTAATGAATGTGTAAGTGGCCCACATGAGCAATCCAAAGAAGTGAATGAGACCAATGTACTGTATGGTGAGAATCACGACATTATGGGGACTAGTACAACTGGCAGTTCATTGGGAATTTGCGACGACGGCACTCATTCATTGCTTGATGTATCAGTTTATAATATAGATGGGCATTTGTTGACAGCTGATGTTCAGATGTTTAATAATGAATGTGGTTTGAGTGCAACTGATCAAGTTTACAATATGGTGTCTGATAACCCCGTGGACTTACAAGACCATAGTATTCAAATGGATAATGAGGGGACGAGTTTGTTTTGTAAGCCCAATGTTGTGATTAACAACAAAGGGACTTTAAATTATACAACTACACTAGTCAACTGTTTGACGTAGAATGTGTGGATTTGTTTTCCAAAGGTTTTAGTTTTGTGCCGGGCAACTTAGTGAATACAATTCTAGATATCACCTTATTTACTCGCAAATTGAATTTGAAAATTTTATACCAAGGAAATTCATGGGGCATTAATAACAATGGTGGTACATTGACAAAACCCAGTATTTATATTCCACCAATGCACGAGGGTGTTGCTATTTTGAGAAAGTAACCGAAAATGACATCAGGAATGCCTTTATTGAATACAATAAGGCCAGCATTAACAATAAAAATCTGACCACTAAGGAAGAACTTTGTTTGAGTAATATATTGAAAGCTAAAAACATCAGAATTATGAAACCCGATAAGGAAGTGGGATAGTCATTGTGGACCACAATGATTATGTTTCATACATGAACACTTTACTATTGGGTAACACCTACAGAGAAGTTAGTAGGAATGAAATTAATATAGCGCATGGCAGAATAGATAATACTCTATTTGATATGCTTTTCCAAGGAGAGTTAGATGAGCAGGAGTGGCAATTCTTAAAGAATGAATACCCAGTTACAAGTGGGATTTTGGAATCCCCAAAATACATAAAGGCCTTGACAACCTGCAATTTAGACCTATAGTGGACGGAAAGCGGAGTAAAACACATTTTATTAGTCAATACCTAGATTATCATTTAAAACCGGTATAAAGTTTTTCCACACATATTGAAGGATTCATGGGACTTTTGGGCAAAATTAGATCAATAGCATTTAATGAAGGTGACACATTCATTACTCTGGATGTGTGTAATCTTTTACCGCCATTCCCCATGATAGAGGGCTTGAGTGGTTGGAAGAACAACTATATTTTACAAAACTATATGATCAGAACAAAGTGAATGTGATAGTTAAGTTAATGGAAGTTGTCTTGAAAAATAATTTTATATTTTTTGAAGGGGCACATTATAAACAGATGAGTTTTGCTAACTTTGTCCTAACATTTTGGGAAACCAACTTATAATTCAGAATTTTTTAAATATGTTCAATTTTACGGTCGGTTTTTGGACGACCTATTTATTATTTGGAGAGGGGACCAAGTCATTTTAAATAGTTTTTTGGAATATATCAATAGTAGCGTCTGGTTCCTAAATTTTACATATGTTACCAGTCAAGAAAGTATTAGTTATTTGGACATTTGCTTGACATATGACAGAAGTAGGAAAAAGCTGGTTTCCAATATATACAGGAAGTCCACCTTCTCAAACTCATATTTACATTATGACAGCTGGCACCCTCACCACCAAAAGAAGGCAGTGGTTAAGGGTCAGATGGTGAGGGCGGCTAGAATGGTCAGTGAGGAGGTGGACTTTGAACGGGAAGTCAATTTTATTGTCACTTTATTCTTGAATAGAGGCTACCCAAAAGATCTTTGTAAAAATATTGCCAAAGAGGTAACAGATAAAAGATGTAAAGGATTTTACAAAGCTTTATTGCATGCCAGTGAAGTCACATCAGTTGATAGTGTGGTTGGCGACCTTGTGGACATTAGGAAATTTGTTTGTAACAACATTCCCTATATATCACTACTTATAATGATATAGCAATTAAAATTCAAAATATAGTGAACAAAAATTGGAATTTTATTAGCAAAGACAAAACAATAGGGAAAATTTTAAAGGGTGTGTAACTTATGTGTATAGAAAAGATACATCATTTAAGGAACTTTTGAAAATCTGAACGTTAAACCCAAGGATTTTTCCAATAAACCCAAGGGTAGTTTCAAGTGTGGTAGGTGTTCACATGTAGGTACATGATAAACATAGATAGAGTGGTGACAGTTAACAATCAGAATATAAACATAGGTCAATACATCAATTGTTACACCACCAATATTGTATATATTGCAGTCTGCCAAAATTGTGAAAGTTTTTATGTTGGCAAGACGAGTAGACACTTAAGAGACAGAGTCAAGGAACACTTACTGGACATTAGAAATCATAAAACAACTAACTTAGCCAGACATATAAACCAACATGCAGACCATTCTTTTAAGTTTTTTGGGGTAACACATTTGTACTTTGATGCACAGGGCAAAGTTACAAAATTTAACTTGGACATTTTAGAATTGAGGATGCAAATATACCTTAATGCTCATCAGTCCCCCGGACTTAATGAATATATCAGTATAAAACCTGTTTTACGGTTTAATAACATAAAAGGTTACTGATTTCAGTAAATGCACAATATTTATTTACTATATATATATATTTTTTATGTAAACAACCTGTGGTAATGCAATTTACAAATTATGAGCAGTTTGTAGTGTTTTTGTATTAGTTTAATTTTACACAACTTACATTAGGATTTATTATATTGTGAGCAGACAGACATATTATCATTGTATTTAATGAATAATGTAACAATGTATAATGTTTAATGTTTTATGCACTTTTAGGCACATTTATAATTTTAATAATTTAGAGTAATTGTAGGATAGCATGAAGTTCTTTAATTGCTGCTGAATGTATATGTGGGTATATAAATATGTAATAGTTTTTTGGCGGGAAGTTAATTGATTAATTGAGGCATTCACTGCAACCTTAGTCAGTATTTAAGAGCCTTTTGTATTGTTTTATTGTTCTGAAGAAGTTCGGTGACTTATTGGTTTTATGCTACAATAAACATCTTTTGCGTTTATGGACCTTGGATTCGCTTTTTTTTGGCACACCAGCAGCTTTTTAGTGACACAGCAGTCCTACCGAGAACGCTGAGCTTTCTTCTGACACTTTACCTTTGCAGGTATTTTGGTTCTTGGTTTTGGCTATTCTCTGTATTGTATGCAACGGGAAAGAAAATCTATATGGCTACTTGAAGACTCTGGAATTAGGAAGAGGGCACTGGATACTCTATAGTGACGAGGTGTTAACCATGTGTGTGGAAGTTAACTGTGCATGCATGTGTGTGTGTGTGTGTGTGTGTGTGTGTGTGGGGGGGGGGGGGGGGGCAGTGTTAATGACAAAATAGAAATACCTCAGCGCTGATTAAGTAGGAAATGAGCTTCAAGGCTTAGCCATGGAGGTGAGCTGGGAGAATTGGGAGCACAGAGAATTAAGGATGGACAGGATCGCTGGTGGTAGCACTCCTCCTTCCAGGTCCCTGGAGCTGCCAGTCCTAGATGGCTCACTAAAGAAATGTAGTCATAAACAAGCTGGAGGATTCTCAGATGGCAGTGGCACAAGTAACCCTCATAAGCCCTTGGATGACAGCTCTTGGTCACATACTGGGGAACAGTAAAGTGCGAATGTAGAAGGCCGGATGGTTGCCGGGCATGAAAGCTAACAGCATTTAAATAATACTACCTGGAAGGAAATGGAAACACCCTGCACGATGCCAGTGCTGAAACTCAACTCTGCTCTTAGACTGAATGAACACCTTGTAATCTTTTTAGTGTGGACTTGTGTCCACATATCGTCGTCATACATTCTTCTCAGTTGGCATAATTATGAAAAGCACTGCAGTTACAGCTGCCACTATGATACTGTGCAACCTAACAGGCACTCCAAATGTTTTGTTTCTGGACTCAAATGTTAACAAAATTTAGCTGAATAGTAGTGGGTGTGCTTACAAACTGGTGCAATGATTTCTCCTAGCATAAAGACTATTAGATAGGGGCCAAGGGTACTAGCTGCTAGTACAAGGGTCTAGGGAACTACTAATGGGGCGGTGAATACAGCACAACGTGGCTGGGCTAATATATGCCTTCGGGCAGATAGCCCTGTACCAACCTATAAAGGAGATGAAGAGTTGGTCCATTTGTCTGATGCCCTGGATTCTATCAATGCAGTGTCAAAATTGTAAATGGATGTCTGAAGACTGGGGATTCTTTCAAACTTATTATGAAGGCTAGAAAAGAAGGTGGGCAACTGCATAGTCTTCTTTAGTGGCAGCACAGAATCTATATTTGCCTTAAAAGAACGTTTGACATTGAGGATAACCTTCCTATGGAACACTACAAGGCCCTCTCCATATGGGTTCCTAAAGGTTTAACGCTTTTCTGAAGAGCGTGCTGCAGGAGTAGCTCCAAAAATGGACTTAGAGGTACTGAAACACCACGTTTAAAGGAGGCCATAAGTTTTTGACAAATATAACGTCAAGTCCTAACTAGGACAGATCTCAACTGCACTAATGCCTCATCAGGATACTGTAAATTCAATAGTGGATCCAAGGGTAGGAATGCAGCAGTGGTGCACAGATGCACTAACTGAGGTGCAAGAAAGACTTTTTAGAAAAACTCTGCTAGGCAATGGAAGACTTTGGGCTCGTGGCATTGTTTTGGACGAAGTCTTCTAAAAGTGCATTTTACAGAGCACCTTTTCCACTGGACTATACAAGATTCCCTAGTATAGGTTTTCTGTCCTCTTGCAAGATCTTAATCTCTTTTGACTTTGATCATTCAATGGCATCAGGTTAACTGGATCTACACTGGAAACATCGGGGTGCTAAAATCTGGGTACACCACAGTTCTTCCCTTATGAGCTAAGTGTGTGCTGTACTACACAGAGATAAAAGGATGGGCATCTGCCAGATCATCACCTGGATCAGCCCACAGAACTACAGTTGCCATGGTGAGTGCGATGTGATCAGTGAAATCCTGGCCTTGACTCTCTACCTCTGAAATACCTTTGGTATCAGGGAATGGCATACAACAGACCACCACACCACGATGTGCTGAATATGCCTACTTACTGTCCAGGTGTTCAGGCTGGGGAAGCTAAAACAAAAGAGCTGAAGCTAGTGATTTTCCTCCAAGGTAACCAGATCTCTGGGGGGAGTCCCTAACTTTCTGGCATCTCCTGAAATACCTTAAAGTCCAACTTCAAGTTGTAGTTGCTAAAGAAGGGCCTGCTCAGAGTACCCATACGAACATTCAGGGCTAAGAGGATGCTGGCTGCTTGTAAAGGGAATCTCAACTGTATTGCTTTCTCTCAGACCATCATCAGTCTACAAAGCTGGTTACAAAGGGAAGCCCCTTGTTTGTTCACACAACACATTATGTAATGTGTAGTCATCCTCAATGTGCCAAATATTTCCAAACTGAAGATCCTTCTGATGGGCCTTGAAGGTTATCATAACTTTCACATTTCACAATGAGGTATGTCAAAAGCACACCTACATGATGTTTTATGGTCATCGGTTTATATCACTGAGGCTGCACTTTTCCCTGTTGTGTAAAATGTCTGTGGAGCTCAAGTAAGTTAGAGGTGTAGACATGACCTTCTCAAATGGAGTGTGCAAGGGATCTTGTTCCCACTGCAAGAAAATGAAGAAAAATGCTTCTGTTTGTTGCTGAAGGTTTTTTTTTTCTTCAGTGAGCTGGGTTCCCTGTAAGGGCACTCTCAAAAACTGCCAAAAGAAAATCAACACAAATTCTATATGGACCATCATTCACAGCATTATCAACTCAAATCCTATCGGACTAGTACTCACAGCATTATCAACACAAATCCTATATACAGTAGTACTCCCAGCACTATTAACACAAAATCCTATATGGATTTGTACTCCCAGCATTCATTTGACTATGACTCCCCTATCTAAGCCAGACTCAAAAAAAAAAGGTTCTCAAAATCCAAGCTCCTTCTCTGGGCAGAAAAAGCAAACCCTTTTTTTGGCCTAGGAATGCCCCCAGGAAGTCTTTCGTCGGTTTATGTCTACAATCATGATATCAGAAGACTGAGGGGAAAACCAGAGATTGTTCTCAGTGAATATCATTAGGGCCAATGATCTGGCCATACCCCACATGGATGAAGAGGTCATCCAGTTAACAGGTAAATACAGACACCCCATCTCTGAAGGAAGGCGAACAAAAGACCAAGACATTTGTTGAATGCCCTTGATGCAACCAAGAGACTGAAAAGGATGGCAATATACTGAAAATATCTATAAAAAAAAAAATCGGATGTTTAAGCACAAGCTGGCCTACAATACCCCCAGCAACACATTGGGAACATGGACCTCAGGGTTAGCATTTTAAATTTCCTAAACTTCACAAAAATATTCCAGCTTGGACAGGTCAAACATTGGCCTCCACAGGCTATCCTTCTTGAGGACTAGGAAGACAATGGATGAGACCCTCCCTTCTTCATCAGTAAATCACCTAATTGCTTGCTGTAATACCTCCAAGGTTAGGCTGGGGTGGTGTGGGGTGGGACTGGGTGCAGTCTAATAAAGGAGGGATGAAAATTAAATATTTGTATTCATGAAATATTATGCTTTTCACTCTCCTGTCTGAACTAGATGGACTTGAAATAGGCCAGTCTGCCATCAACAGGAGGTAAGATGTAGAGAATGAAGTGGGATGGGAGCATAATCAGTAGTGGCTAAGGGCTCTTAGGCAGGAGGGGAATGTCTATCCTCCTCCCGCCTTGGTGCTATTCTCTTTTCCTCTGCTGCTGCACCACGTGTGGAAGTTAGTACAAAATTTCAAGCTATGAACTATTAAGCTGCTTCCTGAAGTCCAATGTTTGATTCCCTTGGCCTCCAATTTGCCTACTGTACAGCTCTGAGCAAGTCATGGATCCAAACAGTCTGAGGCAGAGTATGAAAAAGATCAATGCTGCTCAGTGGTCTACACTTGCTGACAAATATATTTTATTCTTTTCTGTGTTTTACCTCTGTTGTTTGGTCAGGTAACTGCACGCTAAGGACAGAGTGTGAAAAAAATGCATCACTGATTTCACAGTCTCACTCTTGACCTTGAGGCATTTAAAATCTAAAAGTGTTGTAAAGGTGACGGACACAACAGGTCCGTACCCAAGGATGCATCTAACAGCTGTCCTTTACATCCTCTGGAGCAGCTGCAGTCTAATCCAGGAAAGCCACTTCTAGTCTGTCCTAGCAGTTGGAACCCTGTGCTAGCACTGTGATTTTATCTTTAATACTCACATCAGCATGTCTGCTATCATGTCCTATACTGGCTTACGGAGTTTGTTATGGTATTTAATGATATAGACTTAGCAATTTACTGCTTAAAGTTTATGAGTGGCCAAGGTTCATGTCTACATTTTAAAACAGTCCAGAACCCTGATCTCCTTATCATATGGACGTTAGTTTGGCATGAGCTAGCTTAGACACCCTGGCAGCCTCCAAGCAGTCTACTGCCAGGACGGTCACAAGACTCATACAATTAAATAAGCCCTTCTAGGGTGTGAAGCACCTGCCCAGCTTCTTTTGGGCAGGAGATTTAAGAACTTTTAGTTATGTACTTACCATAACTTTAGATGTATGGCATCCATCTCGCCTACATTCTCTACAGATGGGTTCGGAGCCGATCCTCGGCTCCGACTCGGCAGCTATACAATAGAACGCAGTCTCTTATTGGCTGAGTTACCTCATATCCCAGGATGCACCACTACTGCTTCCCCAGATCTTGTTTGTCCGCACACATGCACACACACACACATAGACTGTTGTTATAACACTGCCAGGTGTTTCAAGAGAGGAAAAAGTTAATTCGGATCGTCTGGTCTCTTCTGGCCTACAAGGCAGGGGGAAGGAGGGTGGGTTATTAGGAATGTAGGCGAGATGGATCCCATACATCTAAAGTTATGGTAAGTACATAACTAAAAGAAGTAATGTGATCCTATCTCGCCTACATTCTCTACAGATGGGACAGCGTCCCTAGCACCTAATTCCTGGGTGGCTCACTGGAAAACGGTCCTGAGAACCGTGGAACCGAAGGAAGCTCGACCCCTAGATGCCACATCCAATTTGTAGTGAGAAATAAAGGTGTGTAGAGAAGACCACGTGGCAGCCGCACAAATGTCACTAATAGAGAGCTTGGAATGAAAGGTTGCCGAAGTGGCCATAGCTCTGGTAGAATGAGCTTTCACTGGAACTGTAAGCTCCCTATTTGAAATGAGATAAATATGAGTGATGCAGTCTCTGATCCACTTGGCAATAGTGACTTTTGTGACGGCTTTTCCCAATTTACTATCCGAAAAGGACACAAACAGTTGATCTGATTTACGTGCTTGGTGTGTCCTGTCCAAATAGAAACGCAATTGTCTATGCACGTCTAAGCTGTGAAAGGTATACTCAGCTCTGTTTGAATACTTAGGGAAAAAGACCGGTAATTCCAGTGATTGTTGCAAACAAAAGTTAGAACAAACCTTTGGTATAAAGGATGGGTTTGGTCTAAGAGATACTCTATCCTTGTGAAATACCAGGTATGGTGGTTTGACACATAGGGCTTGAAGTTCTGAAACTCACCTGGCTGATGTGATAGCAACTAGAAGAGCAGTCTTCCAAGAAAGAAATTTTAAGTCACAGGTTGCTGCCGGCTCAAAGGGAGATGAGCTTAAAGCACCTAACACCACGTTAAGGTCCCACGGTGGTGCAGGATGAGATATAGGGGGCCGTAGAAACCAAGCTCCTTTAATGAAAGCTTTGCACAACTTGTTGCTCATTAAGGGTGGTTCTACGCTCTCATGAAAATTGGAAATAGCAGCCAATTGAACTTTGATGGTAGACACCGAACAACATTGATTGAACAGGGAAGTTAAAAACTTCAGAACCTCTGACACCGAGGCTGTCATAGGGTCTAATCCTCGGAGTTGGGCCCAAATAGCAAATCTCTTCCATTTACTGCTATACATCTTTTTAGTAGAAGTCTTGTGGGCCGAGGACAAGATATGCATGACTTCAGGATTGAAAGAATGTCTCCTGACTATGGTCGGAAGAGGAGTAGCCAAGCTGCTAGCTTCAATGAATGGAGGGACTGATGGAGCTGTCCTGACTGATGCGTCAAGAGGTCCGGAACTTGGTCCAGGAACCAGGGACCCTCCAATGCATATTTGCGAAGAAAGGGGAACCAGACTTGACAAGGCCAGTATGGGGCAATTAGAATCATTTTGCTTTCCAAGCGAATCGCCTTCTGAATCACCTTGGGGAGAAGGGGAACCGGTGGAAAAGCGTATAGCAGGCCAGGGGGCCAAGCTTGGACTAGAGCATCCTTGGGGATCTTCCCTGGAACTGGGGTGAGAGAGAAGAACTGCTGGCATTTTGCGTTGAGGGGAGTTGTGAAAAGATCGCAACATGGAGCTCCCCATCTCGTGAAAATCTGTGTTACTACTCTGTTGTGCAAGGACCACTCGTGAGGGGAGAGAATAGTTCTGCTCAGTCTGTCGACTATCACAATGGATCGCCCCGGAATGTGTGTTGCCACTAGGAAACGTTTGGTAGCAATCGCCGAATCCCATACATTCATGGCCTCTCTGCAAAGGGGGTAAGACCTGGTCCCTCCTTGCTTGTTCAAGTACCAGACTACTGACATGTTGTCGGACTGAATGGCAATCGTACCCTGGGGGAGGTGAACGTGCAGTGCTTGCAACGTTAAAAGCACCGCCCTCATTTCCAGGATATTGATGTGGAGAAGACTCTCGTCGGTGTGCCACATGCCTTGGACCGACCTGTCCAGATAATGTCCCCCCCCACCCTGTCTGGGAGGCGTCCGTAGTCAACGTGGCCGAGGGGGATGGGGGAACTAAGGGTCGCCCCTGATCCAGGTTGGAGGAAAGAAGCCACCAACGAAGATCCTGTTTGCACGTCTCTGTGATCAATATGTGGTGACTGAGGGGAAGGTCTTGATAAGACCACTGAACTGATAGGAGCCACTGGAGTATCCTCATATGCAACCTTGCCAAGGGGACCAGAAGAATGGTGGCTGACATGGAACCCAACAGCTGCAGGACCATTCTCGCTGGAGCGCGACGTCTGAGGAGTAACGCCCGAACCTGAGACTGCAGCGTTGCTATCCTTTCCGCAGGAAGATAGACTTGCATCTGCCTTGAGTCTATTTCTGCACCAATAAACAGAATACGCTGTGATGGCAGCAATACGGATTTTGTCCAATTGAAGGCGATTCCTAAGGAGTTGCCTAGAGAGATGGTGGCTGCTAGTGTTTTTAAGAGTAGATGCCTGGAGGTGGCAGTTAGGAGCCAGTCGTCTAGGTATGGAAACACCTGGAATCCTAGACTTCTCAGGTGAGCAGTCACCACTGCCAAACATTTGGTGAACACCCTGGGGGCTGTGGTGAGACCAAAGGGCAGTGCACGGAACTGGAAATGACTGTCTCCTAGGCTGAAGCGCAAGTGTCTCCTTGACGCCTGATCTATCAGAATGTGATAATAGGCGTCTTTGAGATCTATGGAGCACATCCAAACACCTTTCTCCAAAAGCGGGAGAATGGACTGCAAGGTGACCATCCGGAATTTGGACTTTTTCACTGATCGGTTTAACTTGCTGAGATCCAAAATGGGCCTCAAGTCCCCTGTCTTTTTTGGTACCAAAAAGAATCTTGAGCAAGTCCCTGATCCGGCCTGATCTGCGGGGACAGGTTGGATGACTCCTTTTTGAAGCAGCTTCGATATTTCGCTGGCTGCCAGATCCCGTTGACTGGGTGGCGGGTCCGGGATTCTTTGGGACGGTGGGGGGAGTTGAGAGAAGGGAATGGTGTAACCTCCGGCGATGATTCGGAGCACCCATTGGTCCTGAGTGATACTTTCCCAGGCCATTAGGTGCCTCGAAAAACGACCCCCGACTGGCTCCGGAGCTGCACAGTTGGGCACTCCTTCAGGGATGCTGGAAGGAGGAGGAGCCACGAAAGGACTCGCGGTCTCCAGTGTTGCGGGGGCCTCTGCCGTCTCTGGGACGGCGTCTCCCTGAAAAATTTCCCCCTCCTCTGCCTCTAGAAGGGGAATCGCTCTGCTGTGACGAGTAAGGCTTTTGAGACTTACGGAACCACATTTTCCCTCCTCTTCGAGCCTTGGGATAAGGTCTGAAGGGAGTGGAAAACCGGGCCCCTACGGCAGTTAAAGTCTTACCCTCCTGTTCGCAGCGAGTCAAAGTGTCCTTTACCTTGGGTCCAAACAGAGGACCCATCAAGGGGGCGTTGGCAAAGGAAGACTTAAAGGCCTCCAAAGTGACACAGGCGTAGCCAGGCTTGTCTTCGTAGAGCAACACCTGTATCCGCCGCCCTGCTCGCTCCTTCGGCTGCATACGAAATGAGCCTCATGGACGAGTTGGATAACGAGGACAGGGTAGCCAACTGGGAGTTAACTGTCTGGGCTAACTGCTCAGGCAAGTTACCGGAGAGGGTATCCGAAAGCTCCTTGACCAGATCCCTCTGCAGTCTCGTGAAATGCGTCAAGTAGTTCAGAGACCTTAATGTAAAGGTTGCTGAAGTAAGGGTGCGCTTCCCGTACCGATCCATGCTCCTAGACTCATTAGGAGAATGGACGGACGTTGAAGCCTCTGCCACCACCAAGGCATCTACAGCCACATCTTTGGAAAGAAAGTCCTTATCAGGGGGTGCAGAAAGGAATTTATTGGGGCGAGCTGGCACCGGTTCAACAGAGTCCGGGTGTTCCCACGCCCTTCGAGAGATCAAATCCAGAAGCTCATCGAAGGGTGGAGACGCCCAGGAGGCGGAGGGCTGAGCCCCGAAGGCCTTGAGGAACACAGACTCCTCAGCAGAAGGGGGTTTGGACTGCCAGTCACCTCGTTGCTTAAGGATTTCCAAGATGCCCGCAAAGGATACATCATCCGAGGACGACTTGGGGGACCCTTCCGCATCATCGAGGTCGGTATCCGAGGTGAGAGACTCATCAGGGGAGTCGACGTGCTTCCTCTTGCACTGTTTCTGTTCCTCCGAAGATGCTTCGGAGGGACCTCCAGGAAGAAGGGAACCCCTGATGGGGGTAACCTCAGGCCCAAGGGCTCCGCTGTCGTGAGACAGGGGGATTGCAAAGGAGCCAGTCTCCGTGCCAAGGGAAGGTGGTGGTGAGATGGTAGAAGTGGCCAGAGAGGATTTGGCCAAGGCACTCCTCATGGCCCTGAAGGCGGGACCCCCAGAGTCCTGGGATGGTTCCACCCCCAAGGCCACAACAGCAGTCGGAACTCCCGCCGCCGACGCACAGAGATGGAGGCTCGGAACCGAAAGGATCGGTCCCGAAGCGTCACCCCCAGGGCCGACAGAGGAGGTCTGCGTACCGAACCCCGACCCGAAGGGCGGGGTTGGAGTTAGGGTCGGAACCGACCCAACAAACTCCACCGGCTCCACCAACACCGACTCCAACGGTGCCAAGGCAGTTGGAGGAGAAACCGAGATAGCAGGGTGGGAAACCGGCTCCGGAGCCGACTGGGCTGGAGCCGAGACCAACTTTTGAAAGAACGGAGACTGAAAAAGCCTTTGAAGCACCCTGTCTACATCCGAATCAGACATCCTCGACGACTGAGAAGAGACCGACCGGGTCCGAGTCGACTTCTCCGCCGGCTCCGAAAGACTGGGGGACCGGCTCCGTATGGTTTAGAGAAGGATTCCACTACCACTGCAATTTCCCCTCGGAGCCGATGGGGACTTCGGCACCAAAGGGGAAGAGTCTGAGCGGGCAACCCTCATCGGCTCCGAAGGCAGTGGAGCCGATGGAGATGACTCGCCTCTCGACGCCCGAGCTCTCGACTCCGAAGCCAGAGGAGTCGAGGCTGAAAACATCGAGGCAGACCGTTCCGCCCTCGGCTCCGAAGTCCGTGGAGCCGACTGAGAAGCCTGCCTTGATTTTTTTGCTGCCGGATCAGACGGGCTGGTCGGAGCCGAAGATTTTTTCTTCCTCGAAGGGGAAGAAGAAGAAGATAGGGCTTCCTCAAAGGAAGGGGTAATAAGCCCTTTCAAAATCAACTTATTTTTCCTCTCTTGGAGCACGCGAGAGGAAAAAGCGTGGCAAACGCTACAGGATTCCTGGCGGTGTTTCGGGCCCAAACAGTAAACACACAACGAATGGTCATCCTTAATGGACATTTTATAGCTACATTTGGAACATTTTTTGAAACCTGACTGTCTATGTTCCTTCGACATGTTAACTAATTTAACACACAAACTTCCAAAAAATAAATAAATAAATAAAACTACACAAAACTACCAACGGCAGCCCAGACTCTAAGTAAAACGCCTAGGATAGGGCAAGGCCCCTCTAACTCAACGGGATCACTGCCACAAAAAATACAATTTTACCACAGAAAAATACAAAATCACAGTCACACAACAAGTAGCTGTTAAAACAGCTTTGGGGTAAATTTTTGCACAAAATGTGACAGAAAAAATGTCACTAAGAGGCACTTAGCTCAGCCAAGTCCGAGACCACGTCTATGCTTCAGAAGCGGCAAATGAGATCTGGGGAAGCAGTAGTGGTGCATCCTGGGATATGAGGTAACTCGGCCAATAACAGACTGCGTTCTATTGTATAGCTGCCGAGTCGGAGCTGAGGATCGGCTCCGAACCCATCTGTAGAGAATGTAGGCGAGATAGGATCACATTACATCATGCATTTAAAGGCTCCAATTAAAATTCAATACCAAATATAGCAACAAATGGTACCCACAAGCAGCTTGGGTTTCTCCACACCCATTACATCTAGAGATGGCTTCTGTCTCTCCACGACTTCTTTTGATTCTCACTTACAATGCTCCAATGTCCTCTGCCAGAAGGCCAAAAGAGATGATCTCTCTCGTTGAGACATACCACACAAAGGACAAAATCTTGGAAGAATATGTTAAATCCTTACCCTCGAGTTCCAAACTGTACAAGTCAGATGGTGAGGACTCTTTTCATTTATTTATGTGAAGGTAGTACCCTCCTTACATACGGTTGTGACAACTTTGGATTAATTCAATGTCAAGTTATGACACGCTCCTGTGAAAACTTCCCACAACTGATCACCAAAGATGGGATTACTATAAAAATACCAGGGCCTCAAATACCTCGAATACTCTTTCAGCAAAAATCAAAATTTCACTTGGCCTAGGTCCTGATAACTATTCAAAATGATCTTCTGGGCTGCCATCTGTAAAGAAAACATTTGTATACCTGATGATACAGTCAGTTAAGGAAGAGATGGCATTTTCGATAGCTACATATCCTTTGCAGTGTGTCCTGCACAGGGGTCTGCAAAGCAACACAAAGTAAAATTCCATTGCATACATCGAGAGGGAGAGAGAGATAGAAAATTAGGACAAGTGGGGGATCTGCTTTTGACTGGCACCATGTGGGGGAAGCAATAGGTAGATCTTCACCAAGACTACAGTCTGCAGACATTCATGGGACTGACAGGATCTCTGTGATCAAGCCACCTACCTACTGAGAACTAAAAGCAAATATCTGTTGCTATTCCTTTTTTCTGCATTATAATGGAGAGGTAGAGGGCTTACATGACTGCCTTGTACCTTGGTCTTGAATTGCTTTTGGGATAAGTGAGCCCAAAGATTCTGGGCTTTGCAAGCAAGTCATCTTCTGCATAGTCTTCACAGAAAGATCTGGTGCTCCTCCCAAAGGGAAAAAACAGTGTGGGTACAAAGTTCTTCGGAGGAATTTACCTTCTGTGTAAATACTTGTTTAACATCTTCTCCAAGTACATAAAAAACTGATAAAAAATTAAAAATAATTTTCAAAAGCAAAATTTACAGTCCCAAACACTTGACTTTGTCACAAAGACGATAACTAGATCAAGCTAAAGGAAAATGATAGACAGATTGGCTACCTACTGTTCCCAAAGTCTCCTGGATGACCCCTAACAAACAAGGGATTGAGGACCGATTGATTTGCAGTGACAAAGAACAATGGAGGATAATACGAGTATCCCTCTTTGTGTGTCATAGACTGGCCTAGCATCAACCAAGGAGGACATCTGAGAATGAGCTCTGGAAAGGTGTAAATGTCCTCCTTTAGCACATTCCATGGATATAGAAATTCTGCAATGATAATTCCTGTGATCAACACCCGTCCAACATTGCTATGTTTGTGGCCTGCTGCAAATTTGTGATACTAAAATGGTCAAGTAAAGCACTGGTACCTTGACTCTGTGCAGTATTGCAAAAAATGACCCCCTCAGTTTGCCGTTTTTCCTTCAAACACTTAAGTTCCTATAAATTTCCTTAATGTAATATAGACAATAATGCTAAAAACAGAATGTTAATTACACTACACACAGAATATAAATTACATTAAAGTAATTGATCTAAGAAAAAATTGGAACTGGGGCTGAATTCTGTAAATACAAGCCAAGGATTAGAAAAAATAAAAAATGTTATAATATTTGCACTTCAAAATAAATTTCTGCTTCACACAAATGGTTTCCAAAAATGACATTCAGACCAGAACCTAGCTCTTCAAAAAATGGCCAGCCTGTATTTTTCTTTTGGACTGAACACTGTAAAAGCCAGCAGTGGGATCCCTGACACAAATTCACAAACAAATCAGTCTCTGTTCTTAAAGAAGCAGAATCTGAGTAACAATTTAACTACAGTCAGTTTCAAACTCAGTGACAACTAGTAGGATGATGGGAAAGGTACAAAACAGATAGGAATATGCAGTACAGAATCACTGAGACCACCAGGAAAATCTCTCGACTATACATTCCGTACTTGTGAGCCAGCAAGGAACACATCTACTGCACATAATTCTCTAACTGATCAATGATGCTCACACATACAAGTGCCAGAGAGCAGCATACAAAGTTGATTCTTCTGGTGATGACGGCCAAACTTGAAAACACTGAAGGGTTTTGCTAACGAGGCAAGTTCACTTGTTTAAAATATAGCTTAGTACTTCATCAACATTTGCTAATTATCTGTCCAAGCAATGTTTTTCCTGTGTACAGGTATTCTGAACAACTGGAAGTCTGCACCATATCTGTGAAACCAACATGTAAATAATGGGAAGGTTGGAAACTGATTAAAATATACAGGCAAGCAAGCAAGCACTGCAGGATTCAAATAATCTTGATTGTTAGAAATACCAAGAGCATGCACAGCTCTTCACCCCACACTGTGGATTCCAGTGCCACACCACATTCAAATGTTACAGTGTACAACAGACAAGCCATTATATTTCTGCATACTCCAAATCCATTCCATATGACTAAAGAATAATAAACACTAAATGAAAAAAAAAAATATACAGAATATCATATTAACATAGTACATTATTATGATTTTTTCTGCACACCAACAGAAGAAAATGACTTCCGTACAAGTTCACAAAATAAAATAATGACATCTTATTAAAAGATCACAAAAATATAACCGGGATTATTTATGTCATCATACTATCACGTCATACATAAGACACCTGCCTTACAACCACAAGTTACAAGAGAAAACACCTGTAGACAATGACAGAAAAAGGATGAATCATGGATCTAACCCATAACTCCCATTTCCTTACTGATACAGCTGCTAAATAGTTTACTTTATTTACTTGTTACCCAGGATAGTCTGGCTGAAACAATTCAAGCCCCTTCGAAGTGGCTGCCTGGGTAGAAAACCTTCAACACAAAAACATAGTACAATACACCGACAGCTTACAGTAAAGAAATAATAGATGTATATACAAAATACATGCTCACACTTGGATAGTATAGTCCCATATCCTCCAGAGTGTAATGCCATGCAGTGTAAACACTTATTTTTTTAATAAATTAACCCCCACCCCATCCTATATGTACTGCTTTAAAGTATTGCCAATAAAAAGTATTGCATACATGGTTATGTTTACTTACATTTCCACAAGCAGACTTAGCTTGCATTTTGGGCGTCTGTGCTGCTACCTTCTCTTCCAGCTCTTCAGCAAGACCACATGTGCTATTTATTTCACATAAAAATACAAGAATAAGAATATTCTCATTACAAAAGACAATAAAAGCAATGAAACCCTAAAAAGCAGACTTGTCTACCATCAGTAAAACTCAAGTGTTCTTTTAAAAGGACTACAACCTTAACATTGCAGCAGCAAAAAGACAGAAAAAAACTTCAAATTAATAATGCACAAAATGTATCTATATCCCTGCGCATATATATATGTGTGTGTGTGTGTGTAATACTGATATATATATATATATATATATATATATATACACACACACAAACACACGTGTGCACACACGCAAGCATGTATTATTTTATTTATTTTTATCCTTTGTTGAACGGGTTAGTCCCACTGGGTTAACAGACTCTATTCAGAGGAGACCAGAGGTAGTATATAATTGGGGAAAATCCCCTACTCTTTTTGATAGGTGCTGTGCAATCTTTTGCATCCACCTGACGTACAGCCAACAGAATTTCAGTTTGTCTCAATCGAAGGATGACCCTCAGGAACGTAGCAACCACTTAGACTACAATTCAGAGTGAGTAATCTTTCTACCTGGCGCAGGAATAGAACCCACAGCCTTCTACACCAAACGTGAGGGTACTAATTGTTGCTCCACAGATTATAGCACAAATATACACACACATATATATATATATATATATATATATATATATATATATATATATATATATATATATATATATATATATATATATATATATATATATATATATATATATATATATATATATATATATATATATATATATATATATACATATATATATACATATATATATATATATATATATATACATATATATATATATATATATATATACATATATATATATATATATATATATATATATATACATATATATATATATATATACATATATATACATATACATATACATATATATATATATATATATATATATATACATATATATATACATATATATATATATATATATATATATATATACATAATATATATACATATATATTTTATTTGATTTATTAAGTCAAGGAAACATCACTTACACAGACTATGAATTCTTGTTTGTTGAGTTCCCAAAACTAGCTTGTTTGTTTGGTATACCGAAATTGCACAAGTTTAGTGACACCCTACCATTTAGACCAATTATTTCAGCAGGTTATTCGAAAACAGAACCTATGTCTATTTGGTTGGATCACATCCTAAATCCTATTGTGCAAAAAATGAGATTTTATCTCAGAGATTCATGGCATCTCTTAGAATTATTAAGTGATGTACAAGTTCAGGGTTTGGATTTTCACTTTGCATCATTAGACGTAACATCACTTTACACATGTATAGATCATTGTAAAGGTGTAGAGATGACCAGAGAATATTTGAGCAATTACACGGACATGAATAACTCCTTGATTAACACTATTTGTGTTTTAATAGAGTTAATATTGGATAACAACTTTTTTCTGTTTGAAGGCACTAAGTACAAGCAAGTTTCTGGTGTTGCCATGGGATCTAGGGTAGCTCCCAGTTTCGCTAATTTAGTCATGGCTACTTGGGAGTTAAATGTTTTACACAAACATGTTTCATCTAAACACATTTTGTTTTATAGAAGATACATTGACGATTTGTTTATTTTATGGACTGGTAACCAGGAGTCATTTGTTAAGTTTGTAAATGATTTAAACAAGTCATCAGACTTTTTGAAGTTTACTATTGGACAGTATGGTGAAACATTAGATTTTTTAGACTAGGTGACCAGGAGTTTCATTGTAAAGTAGTAGTAAAGGAGTTTATAAG